>NC_137688.1:24362093-24414593 GCF_963989245.1 Nansenia antarctica
GGTGAAGATGTAGGTTACATATTACAGGTATTTTACCCTGAATACAACAAAGGTCATTCGGGGGCACTCTGTCAAAGAGCTTGAATGGATTGCTTTGTCTTCTAGTCAGACACACCTATGAAAAGGTCGTTCACGCCCATGGATTTTGCGTGCCACATGAGGCCGGGGAAAGGGACCCACCCAGGTGACAGCTACAGTATAGCATGCTCATGTGTCCATCCAACAGGTGTCAGGAGTACAGGTGACATCTACAATGTAGCATACTTGCCAGCAGACGGCAGCACAGGTGAACGGGCAGGTGTGCTGGTGAAAGTGCATGGTGTATCTTACTACCTAGTTTCGTGCCATGTGATGTAATCATGTGTAATGTTTATGGTTTAACGTGAGTATAACTTGCTGAAGCGTTCTTCTGAACGGGATCAAATGTGATTTTGTTCATCCTCTAGCTCCTCTAGAGCCGAGTAGAGGAGAACTCCCTATTCGGTTGTTAAGTCTGACGTCAAACGTGACGTTTAGCAATTTCCGAGTCCAAACCAGAAATTCCCCGCACCAGAGTACCAGTGTACTACAGCGGTAGAATGACAGTTCAATCGTTTTTTAGACTCGGATCTATTCCAACAACAAGGGACACAGCACTTTCCCGTTGTTCCCATATTTGTCAGCGTCTTTGAGCCTCGGAAAAGCGCTATACAAATATAATGAATTATTATTATTACTGAGGAATTTCGAAGACAGCGCCTCAGCCAACTTTGGACCCAGAAACACATCACAACTTAACAACCGAATAAGGCCAGTTGTGTTCATGGCTCAGGTGGTGTACGCATGCATTAGTTGTTCCACTGAGCAAATTTGAGTGTGTGTGACGTGGCGACGTTAGGCAGGCCTGTCATATCACCTCTGAATCTCCCTAGGCAACCGTGCTCTGATTGGAGTGACTGGCTTCGGGATGGGGATCACCTGCTCCACCTCCAGCGGCTTCTCCGAGGGCGCCGTGGTAACGAGGAGACGCCAGCCCCCACCCCCCCCCACGAAGGGAGAAAGTGGGAATGTGTCTCTACTCTTAGGTGAATATACTATAAATATACCGTCAACATACTGTACAGGAGCTGGGCATTAGCCTATGTGGGAGATGGTGTCCCCACTGCCCTCGGAACAGGTGTGTTGACCAAAATGTCCTAAAACGTAAAATGTATACAAATGTAAAAAATAATCTAAGACGGACACATACAAATATGAAGCAGTACAGTGTGTCTCATGCCAATTGAGTATTAATTGGATTAAACGCGTCCCCAGGTGTTCCTCATCAACGCAAAGTGTTTGGTCGGTTTCCCGGTCATGGCAAGAAGAGACTCCAGGTGGTGATGTCATGACTCAGGCAACACTCCAGGTGGTGATGTCATGACTCAGCCAACACTCCAGGTGGTGATGTCATGACTCAGCCAACACTCCAGGTGGTGATGTCATGACTCAGCCAACACTCCAGGACAGCAGTGCCTGAATCACACAGGAAGACCTCATTGTGTTTTCATAATTCATCATAACAAGTTTTTCAAGGAATGTCAAGGTCCATTATGTTTTTTCCCTTTGAAATGATGCTTTGTACAGATATCCTTTTATGTTTTGAAAATAAATAAATGATTGTTTTCATTACCCGTGTTTATTGTTTCCCGCCTAACATCTTAGAGGGGTGTCGCTCTCTTGTCGCTCTTGTTTCTGCAACACTGTAACCGTATAACTGGGCTGAAGGGAGAAGTCTAAAGTTCACTCAAATACAAGTCTGCTGACCAAAGAGATAAGACTTACACACAACACTACAGCTGTATTGCACCAAAATGGCGGTCCTCTCTGATGTTGCATACACACTGGGGATCGTTTCTCTGGCAATATTGATTGTCCTCCTGTTCAGCGTGGCTTATCATCCTCTGAAGAGACACATCTATGAATGGAGGGTATTGAAACCAATACCTGAGACGGCGCATACTTACCCAATCATCGGCAATGCACTAGAGTTTAAGAGTAATGTGGGAGGTAAGGCCCCTTGCACAGGAATTGCGTTTACTTTAAATCATTGAATGTTTTCCAAAGAAATGAAAAAGCTACCTGAATGCAATGTTTGTATCTCCAATCGTAGAATTCTTTAACCAGATCATCGAAGGCACCAATGAGTTCAGACATCTACCGTTGATTAAAGTGTGGGTCGGACCCTTACCGTTTCTGGTGTTGTTTCATGCAGAGACTGTTGAGGTAACTACTACTACACTGCTATTGTTACTCAAGAACGACAGAAATAGTACAACAGATAGATATTAGTTCATTTCTATCATTTTAATCTGTTTTTATCCGCTCTATTGTCATCCTCATGCTTGTTCTGTCTGGCGCTGTGTGTTCTCCTACCAGGCCGTACTCAACACCTCCAAACACATAGACAAGGCCTATGTCTACAGGTTCCTCCATCCCTGGCTGGGTACCGGTCTACTCACCAGGTGCGTGTCCCATACCAGGGGAGGCTGGTGGAGATAGGAGAAGAGTAGGAGAGGGTCCAAAACCAAAATTCTGTGACCACTCTCTGGCTAACATGTTTTGATGATTTATCTGACTTCTCGGGACCTTTTATGACAAATTTAGCCTCCAGGTCCCTGCCAAAAATTCCAGGTTTTTTTGCCAGAGGGCCAAATCCAAAATACCTGTAACCTTTAACCAGATCTTATCCACCTCATTTTTCTGGTTTTCTGCTCGAAATGACATGCCCACAGTGAATATAGAATATCTCCACAATCACAAGGACCTTCATAATGATCTTGTTATCAAATGAAAGCTAACACCTGTGGGGTGGCTGTAGAAGTGTCAGAATCAAAATCTATGTTACTGTGTCAGAGTAAATAGAGCTAGAACATTATAAAACATCTCAAATTCAGTCTCCGCCTAAAAAAACAACAGCTTTTACAGTGAATATCACCTTGGAAACCTGATGACGAAGCCCAAATCATCTAGGAATCAGTACTCCAGGGTCTTATTAGTACTTGTGCCAAAGTCGATGCTAGTAATGTGAGAAAATGCAACTTTGTACCTGTTTTAGTACAGGTATGTTTAGGCGGACACCTATATGTTTAGGCCATTTGGAGATATGTTGGCACCATCTTTGACCTTTGACCTTTCTCATGTATCAGATTTAAAAAATTAACTAATAGCTATCACTATGAAACTTCCCCAGTTAATCACTTACATTAAGACAATTATTTTTTGTATTACAAGTTTTCTGAAATTGTATGTTTAAATATGCAAATGAGGCGTTACCTAATTAAATATGCAGTAATTTGCATAACATTCAAGAACTTAAATCTGAACATTGGATAAAGCCAGGTTAAAAATTCTTGTTTCATCTTGTTGACATATTAGAGTCAAAGGCTTGATTAATAATTAATAATGGTAGCGTACGATAACAATAGGTATGGGAGGTGGCTGCCTGACTTCTCGGAAATGCTGACTAGCTCTCCTTGCTGATCAGGTCGCCTTCCTTCGGACTGATTTCACTCAGTCCATCACAGGCAACCCCTAGTCCTACATGGCCTGGGACATGAGTGTACAATGAACAAGGGCAGCAAAATGAAGTCTGGCTGGCTCTCTATCCTCTAGAATGAGAAGCAGCTGCTATTGCACTCCAGAAATATGAACAATGTGACCCAGATCCGGGCGGCTCACAACGCGCTGGCCAACCGAAAAGAAGCCAAGAAGAAGCACATGCAATGTGGCCACGGATGCGAGAGGATGAGCAGTGTGTGCAGGACCTGGTCGCATGCATGCATGAGTTTGACTCCTTCCCGTTCGACCCGGCCTCACCCACCCTCCGCACCCTACAGTCAGCCATGCCTGCCTCTGATGAGCTCATTGCTGACTTCAACTCAGCCGCCCTTGCTGCAGGAGAGGAGAAGTTGACCAGCATTTTACGAGACAGAGTGTTCAGTAAGAATACCTCCCTCCATGCATCCGTCCCATTGAGCAAACGCTTGACATTTGACAAGGGGCCATGCATGAAGTAACCCGGGGAGGAACCCAAGGTTCTGCTGAGATGGAGCAGGATGCTCTCAAGGCAGTGATCGACCTGGTTGAGGTCAGTTAACTTGTGAATCTCCCAGAGTTGTTGGAACACTGTGTTGTCGAGGAGTGTATGGCCTTATTCAACTCCAATGGCACATACAGGAAGATGCAGAAGAGCAAGCTCATCCAGAAGCTCTCTCCAATCTGTAGTTCTGAAAGGACCTTACATCGCTCTCGTCGACATGGGCATGATTTGGAGGATCAGCAGAAGATCGACAGACACAAGATGACACAAGATGACACCCCATACAAGTGGTCGGACGACGTCCACAAGGTGTCATCCATCATCCTTGACCGCCATGGTGATGTTGACCGTATCATCTGTGTGAATGACCCGTACGATGGAGCATACTCAACGAAAGATGACGAGCGAGACCTGCGGGTACAGGGTAAGGCACATGTCCCCAACACCTACATGAAATTGGGCGACCCCTTCCCCTCTGCCAGAGTGTTCAAAACGCTGCTGTGTAGCGTCAGCAACAAGGTGCGGCTGCAACAACTAATATGCAGCTACCTGACCGACCTTGCACAGACTGTAGATGCAGATATTGTTTACTCTGTTGGCTCTCATCGCACCAACTTGTCAACACAACAACCAATGCAGAACTACATCTTTGACCAGTCTGAGGCTGACACCATCCTCTTCTCTGCTTATGCAGTTCTGCGTGAGTCAGGCTACAGTGGCCCTGTTGTCATAGATGCAGCTGACACCGATGTCGCAGCAGCGGCCATCTCACAGCAGTTGCCAGGTATGCTCTATATCAAGAGAAAGCAGGAGATAATTGTATGCCGTGGCCTAGTGACTGAGGAGATGGCAGACTGTATTGTGCAGCTACATTGTATTACAGGCTGTGATGCCAACTCAGGCTTCTATGGAACAAGGAAATTGTCGGTGTATGACAAGGTGGCTAAGAGCCCTGTGGCAAGACGGCAACTCTCATGGTGTGGAGATAGCCTTCACCTTGAGGAGGAGGTGGTAGAGGAGCTCTTCCAGTTCACACAAGATGTCATCTATGGCCACAAAAAGAGCAGCACCATGGCTGAGGCCCGTGCCGAGAAGTGGAAGAGAATGAAAAACAACTCTTGGACTTCATCCGTCTCCCTCCAGATGCAGAACGCCAACACTGTCTCCGTGCCAACTACTTGGCATATCTAGTGCGCCACCCCTCCCTGAAGCACCACCCCTCGCCCCTCGGACATGGCTGGGAGCTGGTGGGTGGTCACTGTCGTCCTGTCCGCCACACACAACCTGCTCTCCCAATGAATCTACCTGCACCAGGGCCAGCTGAAGACAAGGAGGAAGATGAGAGTGAGGAGGGAGATGAGGAGGAGGGAGAGGAGGATTCAGAATCTAGTGAGGCAGAATGTTCTGATTCAGAGTGATCACATATGTTTAAAGTGGTTCAATTGTTCTGTTATAACTATTCAAGTTACTGCTATTAAAGAGCTTATTTTGAAGTATAATTACGTCTCTTGTTATACGTTCATAATAGTTGATACCCTGGTGGCAACTAACGGGCATCCAATTTAACAAACAAATTAATCAAGCCTTTGACTCTAATATGTCAACAAGATGAAACAAGAATTTTTAACCTGGCTTTATCCAATGTTCAGATTTAAGTTCTTGAATGTTATGCAAATTACCGCATATTTAATTAGGTAACGCCTCATTTGCATATTTAAACATACAATTTCAGAAAACTTGTAATACAAAAAATAATTATCTTAATGTAAGTGATTAACTGGGGAAGTTTCATAGTGATAGCTATTAGTTTTTTTTTTTTTACCCTATTCACCTGCCTTAAAGGTTACAGGTATTTTGGATTTGGCCCTCTGGCAAAAAACCCCGCGATTTTTGGGAGGGACCTGGAGGCTAAATTTTTCATAAAAGGTCCCTAGAAGTCAAATAAATCATAAAAACATGTTAGCCAGAGAGTGGTCACGGAATTTTGGTTTTGGACCCTACTAGAGGTATGCTAACAATAGCATTAGGAGGGGTAGACTTGCGGCAACAATAGGAGTGACAGGGGTAGACATCGGAGGATAGCCTCATTGTAATGCATGGAATGGAAAAATGGTAACACGTGTGTTTGAAACCATTCCTCATTCTATTCCATGTATTACAATGACGCCATCCTCCGATTTCTACCCCTGTCACTCCTATTGTTACCGCAAGGCTACCCCTCCTAATACTATTGTTAGCATACCTCTTCCGCTCCCAACTCTATTGTTACCATACATCAACTTTATATCTCCTTTCACCTTTTCATTGAATAGGCTGGGTCATTTGTGTCTCTGATTTCCTAAAGGTGATTGTTCCTTTTGTCCTGACACGTTACAGCACAGGGGACAAGTGGCGTAGTCGGAGGAAGATGTTGACCCCCACCTTCCACTTCTCCATCCTCACAGAGTTCCTGGAGGTGATGAATGAACAGGCGGAGGTTTTGATGGGGAGGCTGGAGAAGCAGGTGGGGGGAGAACCCTTCAATTGTTACAACTACATCACACTCTGCGCTCTGGACATCATCTGTGGTAGGAACCGTGACTTGGATTTCTCTAGTCTAGAGAATTCATGATTTTGAAATGAAACTGTAGAAAAGGCCTAAAAAAAGGCCTATTTGCCTAAACTTGAATGGAGGAGCTATGATTAATTGACGGTTGGGGCAAGTCAAGTTTAGGGAAATAGGGATGGCCTTTTTTCATTGATCATCAACATCCTAGTCCAGTAGTACTGTATCTAGATTATATCGCCAGGTATGACAGGCTACATTCCTTACTACCTTTCCCCATTCTTATCTGTTAGGTATGTAGCTAGCTGTCAGCTAGGCATCAAATGTGGCCTATTGTTTCAGAAACTGCAATGGGGAAGAAAATATATGCACAGAGTAACAGTGACTCTGAATACGTCCGCAGTGTGTCCAAGTAAGTAACATTACAGTGCACAGACAAATCCTTTCACACATGCAATATACTGTACAATATATCCCCTGGAGTCCTTCAGTCCTTACTGAGTTGTATTTGCAGAATGAGTGACATCATCACTCGTCGCCAGAGAGCACCGTGGTATTGGCCAGACTTCATCTACAATCGACTACCGGAGGGCAAAGAGCATAACAAAAGACTTGGGATCCTCCATTCGTTTACTGAGAGTGTGAGTTGAGTCCACTCTCTTACAGTACAGATCTATATTCCAATACTGCGCACAGATGAGTGAGTATACCATTATTAAGAGTGCATATACCACTACTAGTCCATGCCAGACAAATTGAACTGTTTACCTTTTCAATATACCACTATTAAGAGTGTGTGTATACCACAATTAAGATTAGTGGTATAGTACCGGTAATCAGAGTTTAGATTCATCTACATCACATTGTAATGACCATGTTAGCATGACCTACAGTGCATTGCTTGAACAACAACAACAACAACAACAACAACAACAACAACAGGTCTATTGTCATATTAATGTAGTGTATTCTACAGGTGATCAAGGAGAGAGCAGAGAGCATGGCTAATGCGAGCTCTGACAGCGAGGGGTCTGACCGGGGAACCAGAAGGAGAAGAGCTTTCCTAGACATGCTCTTACAATCCACAGACGAGGAGGGGCACTACCTGAGTCACAGTGATATTCAGGAGGAGGTGGACACCTTCATGTTTGAGGTACTATGAAAGAGCTTTCCAATTGCTCGCATTGATCTTCTATAAGTGTCAGTACCAAAACCTAGAGCAATCAACTCCACATATACTATAGGCCTACATAGTCCAGAATTGATGTGTCTTATGTTTATGTAGTGTGTGTTTTTCTATGATTAGGGCCATGATACGACAGCAGCGTCTATGAATTGGACTCTGCACCTATTAGGCTCCAACCCTGAGGTCCAGGCCCGGCTCCACCAGGAGCTCCAAGAGGTCTTTGGTAAATGACACTAGTTAATTCCATTGACAATCCTTTTCCCCTGGAGACTATTCTATGATATATCCATATTTTACAGTTCGACAAGTGCATGACATTATGTGACAGTTGATGACATCATATCCATATGACAACACGGTCTTACATCATATCACATATGGCAGTAATGACATCATATGCGTATCATACATGAACATTGTATTATTTAACTAGATCTACAAGTTGTATAACTTGTGTGATATCATAGCCTTTATGTGCCTCTTCGTGGCTGCCAGGTTCCTCGGACCGCCCTGTCACAGTCGACGACCTGAAAAAGTTACATTACCTGGAGTGCATCATCAAGGAGACCCTGCGCCTCTTTCCGCCTGTGCCCATGTTCGCCCGCAGCATCTGCGTAGACTGTCACATCAGTAGGTGGAAAGCAGATTGTGCCACAAGCTGTTTGCACTCCACCTCCACCCTGTCACATGACGCTAGTAGACGAGAGCGAGGAGATCCTCCCTGTTTGAAGCCAAGGCTGTCATCTGCATCTCGGTGAAACAGCATATGTCAAGCTGTTCTTTCTATGTGCCAAAAGCCATATCTGGCAGCTTGTGCATTCTCTCTCATCTCTGAAAAAAAGCATTTGCTGCAAATTTAGACTGGGGCGGAAACAGATGGACTTGGATTTGACTGTTCTCAAGAACGAATAGAATATGAAATACGGTCCCAGTTTTGTTGATACAACCACAAAGCACGGTTTGAAAGGAAAATACAGATAGGCGGTTGTCAGAGGAGTTTGTCAGTTCAGTGGGGGCATCACAGGGACAAGTCTTTTGTTAGTAATTCTGTCTTCCTACTCAGGATGGGCAAACATCTGTTAGTCCAAGTTGAAGTAATTGAGGCTGTGTGTCCTTGCCAAAAGGAAGCTGTGACTTCATTGTATGAGCAACAGCCATTAGCTTGTATGAGTCAGTGTTTTACTAAAGGGATATAGTATTTACATGATGTCAGAACCATTGAGGCTACAGCTTGAGAGACTTGTGATGATGTAGACGAGACCGGGGGCAGTATTTGCAATATTTTTGCAATTGCCTCTATTACTCAGAGACCACTTAACCAAGACCAGTACTTTTTTAATATAAGAAACCGACTTATGTCAACTAATCATATATTATTTATAGGTCTCGATAGATGACGATTTGATCACAGTATTGATTTGAATCAATTCCCAGTCAAGAGAGTGTAGATTAGATAAAATTAGTTTTATGTTATATGCCTATAACATTTTAGGCTCTGTAATGGATTTTTATATAATTCATAACATGTCAAGTTAAAACTAAGTTTTCATCTTAAAGGTTGGTTTAAGGGAAAAGGTAACAATGTGTTACAATAGTAGTTGTATGATATACTATGACATAATTATGTGAGGCTTTATGATAAGACATTCAGGATGGAAACTTGATTCCCTTCCATAATCTTTCATTTGGTGCAAGCTCCTTCGCCAGAGCACTATCATCAGCGAGCACACTACTTTGTAATGTTTCGTTAATGAATTCTTATAATTTTTCATCTGATTAAAACATTAATGAGGGAGTTATTACAAATACGTTCAATGCGTTACTTATCATAATGCATTATGATGTTCTCCCCCTGCAGATGGCTTCGAAGTCCCTAAAGGAGTGAGTGCTCTGATCATCCCCTATGCTCTTCACCGGGACCCACGATACTTCCCTGATCCCGAAGAGTTCCGTCCGGAGCGCTTCCTGCCTGAGAACAGCTCAGGGAGACACCCCTTCGCGTACATCCCCTTCTCTGCCGGACCAAGGAACTGCATCGGTCAGCCTTACTGGAACAAGCCCTATTGTACCAACTCTTTCAAATGTTTATTCCAAACACTATTGGGTCAAATACTGTAGGTTATGCAAAATAGTTGAAAAACAGTTTTTGTGTTTGATTGAGCATGGAGTCTCCACTTTAGGGACTGTTACCTTGGTTCCATTCTACTAGGCAAACTAAATCATCATCAGTGTACTGTCGCTCAATTATTTCTTTGCTATTTCACCCACCTCTGCCTACTGTAGGACACAAGGCCCACTCTAAACCAGAGACACAGCTAAGTGCATGTGACCTACAATCTAGTTTAAGGAAACAAGGGCAAACAAAATGCTGTTTCCCCCAAACTTCAAGGCAGGCAGAGTTCCATTTAAGAGCAGGTCGCCCCACCTACCCCGTGGGGGTCATATTGCATTAAGGCCACCACTTATTATGACACAGCTTCCCTCCTCCATTAAGCCTTCCATTCTCTGTGAGCGCCCGCTCTTCTCCAAGAATCAATCATCCAGTTACCCTCCCTCACTGGGGGGGGGCAGAGGGGGCTCTCGCTAACTCTCCATTCTCCTGAGAGTGGAGGCTCTGCTGCCAATTAGTCCTGTCTCCCACTCACTGAATGAGACTGATTGCCCTGAGAGAGAGAGAGAGAGAGAGAGAGAGAGAGAGAGAGAGAGAGAGAGAGAGAGAGAGAGAGAGAGAGAGAGAGAGACAGACAGACAGACAGACAGGAATGATAGACTATACCATTTTGACTTCTAATAGATAATTTCAGTCATTTAGCTATTCCCGTTCATTCAGTTGCAACCCTTTTAGAGACTAACGGTAAGAGTGAGATGTACATTCATATCAGTATCTGTGTATGTGTGTGTCTGTGTGTTCTTACACGTATGTGTGTTAGTCTCCTGTTGCATGTGTGTGTTTTGTCTCCTGTTCTAATTTGTTTGTGCATTTTGTATGTACGTATGTTGTCAGGCTTCTGTTCTTCAGTTCTGTTCAGTAGATGCATGTTTGCATGTTAACATGTCGGTGTGTGTGTTGGCTCCAGGCCAGCGCTTCGCCATGATGGAGGAGAAGGTGGTCCTGGCGTCGGTGTTGCGTGGCTTCTGCGTGCGGGCCTATCAGAGCCGGGAGGAGCTGAGACCCCTGGGGGAGCTCATCCTCCGACCCGAGAAGGGCATCTGGATCACGCTAGAGAGGAGAGGCCAGAGGCTAACCACAGCCCGATAGAGAGCTCCCATGGCATCCATACACTATCCACAAGTGCACTGTATACAAGGGGAGGCTGGTGGAGGTAGAGATTGGAGGATGGGCTCATTCTAATGCATGGATTGGAATGAGGAATGCTATCAAACATATGCGGAGGTAGAAATAAGCCCGTCCTCCGATTTCTACCTCCACTGCCAATACACCAGACTATCCAGCAGTATAAACACCTTTAACCTTCCCATACACATCCTGTCAAAGTATCCAACAATAACAATAGAGATATAGATTAATAGGTTTGCTATGTTATTAATATACATTCACCTTTCCATTTGTTTTATTGTAGCCTCCTTCCAAATCAATATGAATTGTATATGATATTCAATTGCAAGTGCTTTCATTAGAACATTATACAGTATGGTATCCACCCATTTGTTACACTAGGATGCTCTCCACATGCAGAACATGGTATTGAAAAGGTCAGGGAGAATGGTGCCAGTTTGAAGCTAGGGATGATCAAGACAAAGTAAAGTTGAAAACTCAATTGCACTGAAAGCTCAACTCTATCCACCTTCCAATGTTAAGACCATCATTTATTAAGGTCTTAGCATTAATAATGATTACTTTGCTAAAGTAACCCAAATCATTCATATTTTATAAAGCAATAGCAGTTTATTTTCCTTTTGAATCAAATAAAGCTGAGGGATTCTAGCTAGACGTAATCACAATCTCTCAGATGTAAGAATTCAGATTTGGACTGGGTAAGAAACTTAATGAGTTCCAGCCTGAGGACTCTAGACTGGCAGCTAAAAGCTCCTAGCTCTCCAATACCCTAATGGTTCCAATATAATTTGCAAAATGTCATAAGTAATAAACTGACTGATTTGTAGGACTTTTCTCTCTTTGACTTTTCTCTCTTTGCTCAGTGGATATTGGACATATTTGGATTCCAGGTAGGGGGCGCCTCAGGTAAGAAGTGGCTCAAGGGAAAACTTATGTGAGCTTATGAGAGCAGAATTCTAGATGCAATGTGTTTTGGATTAGAAGAGATTTCTCAGGAAACTGCCACATTTAGGTCACCAGACTGACATACTGGAGAGGAACTAAGTAGAACTCAGGCAAATTTGATGAGAGGTTTAGGAGAAGAATATAACTCAATCAATTGATTCTAAGTTGAATAGAACTCAACCAGACTTATTAAAATAGCACACCCTACTGTTAAGCCTAATGTCACTGTGATAAACCCGTGTGAGACACGTCTGTCTAAAACACATGCACTGTGTGCCACGGGGGGCCATTTTTCAAGACCTCCACTGTGGGGCAGTATAGCACCTCACCAGCTGTGCCTTCTCCTCAGGCGCTGCTGGGTAAGAGGGCAAGTCAGCAAATCCTTCTCTGACATGGAACAGCTCCCATCCAGCAAAAATGCTGAATAGGGTGAGCTTATCTAAAATACCCCAAATCTCATAAGAGTCATGCATCATATTTAATGGTCCAAACAGATGCTGCTTTAGAAACATGGGGATCCTCTGGTACCACATGTGTCTGCAGCTCTTATGGATTTAATGGCTTCATCGACTGTGGTAGCCCAGTTTGGCCTCCTCCACATACAAGATTTCCAGCTCTGGGTGTCATGCCTCCATCTGGATCTGTCTCGACACAGGCGATGAGGAGGCAAAGGGTCTGTCCCTGCTCCTGATAGCCCTGAACTGGCCTGGCCTGGCCACAGATAGCTCAGCTACTCTTTTTTTAAAGTTAATTTTCTGAGTGGGACAGTCCCACACATTTTTCATTTTATTAGACAGATGTAGTGAAGACAGACAGGAAAGTAAGGAGAAAGAGGGCATGTCAGCAGGGCATGGGCCGGATTCGAACCCATGCCGACATGGGCATATGTGTGCACTGTTGACCGCGGTGCTAGACCACTGGACCACCCCAGGCCACTAGCTCAGCTACTCTACCTGTCCCCTAGATGCCCCGCCGTTACACAGGGACCTATTGTCCCAAGCGCAAGGATAATTGTTCCACCCTCGTCCTGGGCTGATGGACTCATGTGTTTGGCCCATGGAGGTCCAACGTCTCAGAAGGCCTTCCTCTGAACGTGGTTACCATGATTCCTGATGAGTGCTTGGGTGTCATCCACCAGGGGTCTTTACAACCAGAAACGGAGGCTTTATGAGGCGTGGTGTGAGAGCCGCAAGATTGTGCCCTTTCTTTTTTTGGCGTGCCGTGTAGGTTTCGGTGGGACAACTTCTGGCGCATACCACCTCATCAGTCATTTTATGACATGAGCATAATGACCTATGTGACAGCAGCTGGTGAAAGCGGGAACAAGTCGGTAACCAATCCAAAATGTTCAGACTTTTATTCTGAACATTTGAAATAAATGTCAACGTTGTTGTAATCAATGACACACTCGTTGGTCAAGCCAAAACATTGCAATTCAATGGATTCGGCGAGTAAACCCCACTACTCTACACTAACTAGGTAGTAGTGGGGATTACTCAGAATCCATTGCATTCCAATATTTAATATTTGGCTTGACTAGCGAGTGTGTTATTGATTTTCAACACCGTTGACATTTCTTAACATTTTTCAGAATGATAGTCTGAACGGTCTGTCGGTTGCCGACTTGTTCCCGGTTTCCCCAGCTGCTGTCACATTTTATGACAGGAGTATAATGGCATATTAGGGTCCACAGGCCCACCCTGGTATGATGATATTCCCCCCAGACTGCTGAAGGTAGGGGGAGAGTGAGAATCAGAGTCATGATTATTTTTCTTGACATGTGTTTGATGCTCATTGTGTTTGAAAGCTCATTGTGGCCATGGGCTTCTGTCTGCCTTCGCTAGTAAGAGAGTGGGTCCGCCAGTGTTTGTATTGGCTGGAACCAAGTCAGTCATTATTACTGCGCCAAACGATTTGGGCCGATAACACCAGGACTTAAGTGTTTCCCTTCTACAAAGAGTCTGCCTCATCAAACGTCTCTACCTACTGCCACCGCACAACCCAAAGATCAATGGTATCTAAAACATAAAGGAAGATGTCAAATCCCCCTCTTTCCCGAAATAACTTTCTGGAATCAGTCTTTTTTTGAAAGAACAATCGTCAAACGTGAAGTTCAGAGGGTTTTTATCTTTATTTTTCTATCACTACCAAGTAGTGAGTAGAATCTGGAACAGTGAGATTATCTTCCATGTTGTCCTAATCCGGAGGTTCCCATCACATGACATTGAATCATCATCACCACATTGATTTCTCCCCTGTTAGTAGTGAGAATGTTTATAACTGGTGAGAGCTTTGTCAAATCGTCTTCAAGAAGTTGTCTGATGGTTGAAAGAGCTTGCAGCATTTTAACACACTTCAACTGTTATGGTGAAGATTATCTTGAAAACACATTGCGCACCTGAGTTTGTCCTTATATTCACTGGACAGAGTTGTCATGTTACTGTATGTCTGCCATGATAACAGGTGTTTTGGTTTCACTCTTCTACATATCCCACATAGAGTGGTCTTATAATGCACTATGAACATTATAACTGGATGCTAAGTAAAGTACTACCCTGCATACTTCAGCCTTCAGTCTGGATGAGTGCATAAGTGACTGATTAGGTTTCATGGGTCTTCTGTGTTCCAGAGGATTGTGTTGGCCCACTGAGCTAAAGCCTGCAACCCTCAGACATAAACACATACATAATCTAATCTATGTATTTTCACCACTATTTATGAGACTCTTTTCTACACACCAGAGGAGGCTGGTGAAGCTAGAAATAGGAGGACAGGCTCATTTTAATGCATGGAATGGAATGAGAAACACATGTGTGTTTGATACCAGTCCTCAATACGTCCCATACATTACAATGAGCCCGGTGTCCTATTTCCGCCTGCTAAACACAGTATCGATTTTCTCAGTAACCTTGTGATGAGAGCTGTTCTTAAGAATTTTGTCTTTGGCCCTCAAACCCCATTTTATCTTACCTGTATTTACAGTGGGGAAAATAAGTATTCATTCAACACATCAACACTTTTTTTATTCAACATATTGCCTGCAGCTATAGATATGAAATTTAGACCAGACATTGGTATTAAGTACACAGCTAAATAAATCGTAGAATTCCAATCCATAAAAAAGCTATGTGCAATGAAGTGGAATGACACAGGAAAAAAATATTGAACACAGTAAGGAAAAGCACTAAACCAGCTTGCCTCTAATGAGCTCTCCTACCTGAGAAACTTGCTCTGAATCAAAACACACACAAAACAGCTGTTAGTCAGTAGCTAGTAGCTAAAAAGTAACATTGCTACGAACATCTAACTGCATGTTTAGCACATCACAACATGCTGATAGAACGTCAACATGCTAAAACACATCAATACACATAATTAGATGATCACAGAGTCCTTGCTTTTGAACACGTCCTAAAACCTATGTTTGTTTACAAGCCATGTATCACTAACCCAGTAGCCTACGGCAGACAAAATTCACAAATTAGTATTTAGTGATCCTAAAACTGTTGTTTTTGTGTGTATTGAGTGGGCTCTTCAACACTTTCGTAACTTTCATAACATGCAAAAAAGCGAAAACAGATTATTATTATTTTTTAAAGAAGCTTTTTGGTCATTTGCGCAACTTGAGAATTGCTGACATGCAGATCTTTTCACCGGACAATGTCACATTTGTCACCAAGCTTTCCTGCAAGAAACATCTCATGATGGGGAGAGCCAAAGAGCCATTATCTGCATTAAGTGGAAGGAAAATCACTTGACCATCAACCGGCCACGCACAGGAGCTCCTCGCAACATTTCTGTCCGGGCATTCAGAAGAGGATTTAAATTTGATCGCACATAACCTTTTTTTCTGGATTCTTACAATGTCTTTGCTGCGTAGCTTCATAAAGTTAATACCAATGTCGGGCCTAAATTTCATGTGAATAGCTGCAATGGAAATATGTTGAATTAAAAAGTTATTACTTATTTCCCCTACTGTATTCAAACTTTGTTAATACATCAGTCAACCTGCACATACCTGTGTTGTGAAGTCATTCAGCCACCATACTGTATCTGTACGCTGGCCTATTTGATTTGATCACCTAGATGTTACAGAACCCTCTATGTTGCCATGCACGTATCTCCATCAAACACAATAAACACACAATAATTCATACTGTGCCCGGTGAAAAAACCATGATATTTAGTATTGCAAGTGGGAATTGCAATATATTTAGAACATAACTATGTAACTACTAAGATTACAGTAGAGGACTGATTGTCTCATCGCCTGCTAGCCTAACAGCTTCCCTTGAGTGACAGCTCATTGCAGCTCAAACATGTAGGCTACATGTGTCTTGTTTGTTACAGTGTGTAGGCTACACGTGTCTTGGTCAGTGGAGGCTGATGGGAGGTAGAAATCGGAGGACGGGCTCATTGTAAAGCGTTTTGTAACGGCACAAACTGTTCATTCTGGTTGACTATTTCTTTTTTGTCAGCCCTCTGATTAAACGTTGTATTTTTCCCGTTGTAAGCATGAGACCTTGGTCTCAGTGGGATACTCTGTACAAGTATTGTTTTTGATGTAGTTTTATATCATTGTAGCCTATACTGAGAAAAGTAAGACCCTCTACAGTTTGGAAAATCTAGCACTCAAGGAAGGCCCATTTCCTTCCTGTAAGGGATGGGCCGAGATCTGTGGCGCAGGGAATAATTCTGACTATGGACAGGGCCCATAACTTGTGTAATCACAGATTTGTATAATATGATTGGTTCCCAAGAATGGTGACCTCATGACCAAGGACAGTTCTATAAATATGAGTCCCACCCATCGTTGGGGACTTTTTGCTTTTGGGCTATTGCTTTCTTGCTTATTGGTCTGCTCATTTCTCTCTGCACTCATGTAACTTGGCTTGATAAAAGGCCTCTTTGGAGACAATTGATCTAAGCTCTTTGTGCTTTATAAGTTCTACTAAATCTATTAAGAATCAATTATATCCCACAACAGTTTAATAATAAACTTTGAATCCTTGTTGATGAGAGTGCTGAGCTGATATGGGTGTGTGAGCAGAGTGGAACAGAAATCAGAAGTCGTTCAACGGTCACTCGGACTGCTTGCACATGATTTAAACTCGAGGGTGTTCGTTACTCAATACAAAGATCTGCAACATGAAAGAGGACACATTGATTTTTTTCTGAGGCTACAGTACATGGGCATGAGGGGAATTTTTAAACTCCTCCGATCCAAACCCCCCCCACCCCCAACATATACACACGCATGCATGCATGCACACAAACATACACACACACACACACACACACACACACACACACGCACACACAGCCACACACGCACACACACAGCTCATGATCATCTGATAAACATCATGGATTAATTACATCAATAAGCACACCCAGGAGGATAATACTAGTGACATCATCTCCATGTTAATGAGGGAGCCGGCTGTCCTGTGGCGCTTACGTTTATAGTCCGAGGCTAGACTGCTATGAGAATGTTCCACAGGCTACACTGCTGCTATGCTGTGCCAAGCCCTTGAGACCACTTGGATATTGTTAATTTGCTGTGTTAGGAGACTGTGATGAGAGCCAGCTTGAGTCCAACATCCATGGTACAATAAACCTTAGTAATCAGGTAGTTCACATAATTTACAAGTTAATCCAGATCATCAAATGCAGTATAACAATCTTAAATGTAATGCATGCATGACGCCATCTTGTAATGAGCATGGCACCCACTTAATCTTAACCCCCATGGTCAAAGTGAACATCCCAAAGGCAATCTTACAATCATATCATTCCTACGATACAGTATTAATGAAAGTATTCAAGATACTGTATTTTCATCCAAACTGAAAATGTGATGGAAATATTGTTGTAAGATATGTTGTAATATTCAATAGTGTATGATCAAAAGTATATATAGATAATTATATATCATACCATCTTATACCCAATAAATTCTGCATGTTGGGATGCGAGTGATGTACTGTTTACCTGAGAAAAAAATAGACATAAGTATCTGATGAATCCACTCCCACGTAAAAGCTAACGTCAGAACACAGAGGGAACATACGGCAACCTTTCCCCTTCGGGACGTGACTGAGATCATGGCTGACATTTGGATGGTCATAGGGATGAACAACTAAGAGGAATGCCATCACCTGACAGAAGAGAAGGTCAACTCCTCCCCAGTACTGTTTAACAATGTTCCACAAAGGTCTTCTTCCCCCATGATGATGGGTCTTCCCCCATCTTCCTTATCCTGAGCTTTATGATTAACCATTACTGGGCTATCACCGTTTACTCAGGGACTCTTGGTAAATGCAACCAATCATTCTTTATCAGCTCGCTTCATATCTTCCCATTTGCTCGCTTCATATCTTCCCACTATTATGACATTAAGAGAGATAATAGAGTCTGAGGAGCGCTGAGTGGATAGTCATAGACGGCAAATATGTCCTGTGGAGCATGTTGGTGGTTACGTTGGACTTGTGTCTGGGGTCCTTCTGAAGGATGATACAGTGGTCAAAGCTCCAGGGGAAGTTTGCCTCAGGTATAGCTTCAGTTTCCCCTCTCCAAATCCTAACCTCAACGATTGGGGAAAAACAAGCGAGCGCCCCATGCAGCGTGGGAAACCTTTTCAGTAGAGTGCACTATGTGCGTGATGAAAGACTCCCTCCGATTTCAAATACACCCCCTAGACTCTAGGCCCCTAGATTCTAGACTGTACTCCTGACCCCCTTCCCCTATGCACTTCTGAGAGAATTAGATAGGAAACCTGGGAGACTTGAATACAACTCCACCTAGCGCCTACGCAGGCACGTGCCGTGAGCTTTTAGATTGGGTAAGCATAAGATATAGAAATACACATAATTACACATACACGCTATCAGTGAACGCAGTTTCAAGGAAATGCAATTTTGATGCCCTAGAACCCACTAATAAACTGTAGGGTCACTTTGTGATCAGATTACCAAAAACAAAAAAAACAGTTGCCAGTTTCGACTATATCAGGGGTGCTCATTGTTCAATCTTTTTTGAACCAAGATCTTTTCAAGTAGCCAACCTGCTGAAATCTACAAGTCCAGTTTCAACATCGCAAACGCACACATGCACAACACAGACACACACCGTTTCCATCCTCCATAGTAAACTCACAACACACTTTCTTTTCACACTTTTGTCACACAGGCACTTGACATCACATCACAAACCCTCCCTCTCTATCTCTCTCAAACACTTTTGGTCCAGAACCACTGGCACGGACAGCGACATTAGGCCTATCTCAGCGATTGATTAAGCAGCTCTCTCTCCAAACACGGCCTACATTCAAAGGTAAAAGCAGAGGAAGTGTTAAATAAGGAGCCATAACCAGCAGTACAGCAGTACTCAAACCATATAAACAAGCACAGATCGCCACCAGCCTCGCGAATCATAAAAATCATATAAACCTCTCATACCAGGCTTGCTGTAGCCCCTAGCGACTCTCCCTTTCTGGGTGTGAAGATCGGTGAGCGGTGGCTTCGGGCGGCCTTTAGCCAGTAGTTGTGTTTTTCCAGTCCAGTCCAGTCTACGAAATCCCTTTAGGTCGCTGACAGTAATGTCCATATTCACAAAATCAAGCAAGTTATCCTTATTGATTATTATTATTTAGATCGTTTGAGCTAGCTGGCATAAGCTATAAGTGAACTTGAAAGTGATAAGAGACAATCAGTAGCTCTTATCGGAATGAACGAACTACTGATTGGCTGGTAAGCATGCTTACCGTGGCCACATTAAACAGCGGGCTGAGGCATCGAAAAAAAAAAAATATACATTTTCACGCATTCGAATATACGCGAGGGAAAGCAGAGAGAGAAGTGCTTATAATGCAACGCAATGCTAGCAAGCAGAATAGCGAGTGCTTACTCCTGCAGGTGCCGCCAAAATGAATGACTCCTGCTGCCCTGGGACCTAAAATACGACTCTTTTAATGAAAACAAACAAACGGTTACATGCACTTTTATTTTTATATTTTCACTGTCCTTTTTAATTTTTTCGTTGGGTAAGCACTGCTTACTATGCTTATATGGACGACACGTCCTTGCGCCTACGTAACGTTGGTATAGGGCAGGGTGAGGGACCAGGCCCGAAATTTAGGAAACTCCTAATTAAAATGTTAACCACCGAAAAGATCAAGAAATATGAGAATTATTTAGAGCTGATTTTTCCCCAGATGGACAATGTGGTTTGAAAATAAAACAAGGTGCACAGGAAAGCAGAAGCACACCGAAAGAGGAGCATAAAAGAAATGAAGGTGTCAAATGAAAAATGAAAGAAAAACCCTTCGCTTCTGAATAGAAGCCACCCACAGACCAACCCACACGAAGCCCAGTTCTCCTCGGCTTTGATGATGTCCGTGGTGAATTCACATAAGACTGAGGCAGTTAATCTCTCTGCATGAGCTAGGTCTGTTATTAAGATAAAACAAATATTAAAAAATACAAAAACCGTCATCATTACAAGAGCGGGTCTCTCCGTTTTATACTCCTATGAACTTATTTGCATAGTTAGTTAATTAAGGTAAGTGAAGGCGAAATGAGCATCTGCTTGGACCTCACACTGACCTAGATCCCTTTCTTCTTCTGTCAAGTTGTATCTTGGTGAATAACGTTAGAGTGCAAGGTGCTGTCTTTCCCACGCCTCTGCACTAACCAGCTAGCCATAGAAGGAATGACCTCAGACAGGTATTGATCGCCCCTTGCGTCAGACCCTTACTCTGGTACGAGTGCTGCACAGATCATGAGCATATCTGGATGACTCGGTGGGGATTATGAACTTGACATGTCTTAAAATAGCATCAAGAGGAAGGGGGTGGCTTATTGTCATAGCTATGCCTGCTTTTTTTCAAATAGTGTAGGGGAGGTGGTTAGGAACCACACTCGCGTCATGACTCATGAGTTACCTTTACTGGAAACCGTTTGGTTTTTAGCAAGCCTTGGAGACCCAGGTTTGAATCCAGCTTATATACAGTATAGTATACAGTATATACAGTAGTTATACAGTATAGTATATAGTATAGTTATACAGTATATACAGTAGTTATACAGTATAGTATACTGTACACACAGATTTCACCATAAATCATTGAAAGGTACAATGTAATGCATGCAGAAGGGTCACTAACAATCTAATCCTGTGTCGACCAGAAACACAGTAGCAAACATCTTGATATCAGACATTCCTCCATCATCAGAAGGACATCAGAAGAAAGACATGGGAGGGGGGATCACTGGGATGGTAGTGGAGACGTCCACGTGGATCTGGCCCCTCCACCACCTTGGGGCAAGGTTAGCGAAGGAGTTATCACTGAGGGAGAGGAGAGCTGATGGGGGCCAAGTATAGATAATCAACTGTCAGATGGTGAGTGGATATAGGGTGGGCTCCGCCAGGGGTATGGGGGAGATAAGAGATGGAAGATAAGGGCCTCCGTTGGTGTTTGACTCAGCAGTACAGTAAAAGCAAGGCTGAAGGAGTTTAAATTGGATATGGAGGGGGTCACAGTACTAATGGAGAAAGTAAGTGGGACTGAGGGGGCTTCACCAGAGAGCAGAGACGTGGGGGGGTGAGAGATAGCAAGAGCAGGATATTTGATTATTTGGGGTGTGACCTCTAATCAGCGCATGACCACTCCAGGGACGACGTCGACTCATGAGGACTACTCTGTATGGAGGTTCCCCATCCATTCCGAGGCTCACTAGTAATGACCCATAGACATAGACAGGGCTGCTCCATGGCTCTGAGCACCACACGACTAAAGGACCAGCCTCTGCCAGGGATGTGGAGGAGAGATCAGGGACGTGGAGGAGAGATCAGGGATGTGGAGGAGAGATCAGGGATGTGGAGGAGAGAAGATGGAGGTGGAGTGGGGGGGGGGGGGGGGGTGAAACAAACTGTGGTCACTGAGTGTGGAGGACGTGGATAAGGGATGCAGAAGTGGGAGGTGGAAAAAAAGACCGGTAGAAGAGGAGGAGGAGGAGGAGGAGGAGGAGATGTAGGAGATGTAGGAGGTAGAACGGGCAGAAGGAATAAGAGATAAAGGGGGAGTAGGGGGAGGAAAGGATGAGGAAGAGGAGAAGGAGGTGAAGGATGGAAAGAAAGAGGAAGTGGAGGAGGGGGTGAAGGAGGAGGAGGAGTCAGGAATAGTTAGGAAGATTCAGAAGTATAAGGATGAGATGGAAGGAGGAGGTCAGGAGGAGAGGAGCAATAAGAAGAGGATGAAAAGTCAACCGATCTGCCAAGAGGGAAAAGTGGGTTGACCGCCTACGCCCTACGGCATAGCAACGTTGAATGTTGATTTTCCGACCAAAGATCAGCAGACAGTGATGAGGGCCCGAGGATACTCTCACTGAACTCAGAAATACATAAAGGTTGATGCTTAGCCAGACTAATGGATGTGGTGCTTGAAACTGTCTGTTTCAAACTGTCTGTTTCAAACTGTCTGTTTCAAACTGTCTGTTTCAAACTGTCTGTTTCAAGCACCCAAACAGTTTGTCTGACCAAGCATTAACCTTTATGCATATATCATACTCGCCTGTAGCACAAATAAGAGAGGTAGAGCATTGTGTATTTTGACAGGATTAATGCTAGTAATTGCAGTTAAGCGTAGTGTGATGCCATCAGAGCTGCTAATCCTAGCCCAGAGCATGCACAAAGGTCAAAGTCTCGTCTGTATTTACCCAAATCTGACTCACTTGAAAGTCTCAGGGGGTAAAACAAATGCTGCCACTTCTAGATAATGTTGTTAATTGCTCCTGGAATTTTGGAAAAGTTTATCATTGCTGTACCGAGACACTCTGTTTTTGTTTTGGTTGGCTTTGTGTGTGTGTGTGTGTGTGTGTGTGTGTGTGTGTGTGTGTGTGTGTGTGTGTGTGTGTGTGTGTGTATGTGTGCGTGTGTGTGAAAGTAAGCAATTACAGATAAAGTCAGTTTGTTTTGATCCATCATTTAAGTTAAGAACCCCAAAATCCTGCGCCTCTGTGTTAATTACTCCATGCTGGCAGAGTCATCCCTCACCCCCATCTTGGCTGTGGCTGCTACTGAATCCAATCTGTGACTAGAAGGTGATAGTGGAGCGAGAGAGGGAGCGAGAGAGAGAGAGAGAGAGAGAGAGAGAGAGAGTTCTTAGAGATGAGGAGAGGATGTTGGTGCAGATGGGAGGGGAGATTGGGTAGATGAGGTGGGCCTGCTGTTGTCTGACATGGGGCTGACACTTGAAGGTGGAATCAGTCTGAGGGAGCCTGAGGGAACAATGTCTGCTCCCAGTCACTCAACGTGACACAGTTATCTAACACCACCACTCCAGCAGAATACCAACAGGAACACAACCATGCTAGTGGGCCTCAGTGTGACTTGTTGGTTAGAGCATGGTGCCAGCAAGTCACTTGGGTTCGATTCCCTATGGGACCCTATCTACAGGACTCACTGTACTGTCCGTCGCTTTTGAAAGTTTCTGCTAAATGGCATATATGAATATGAACACAACTGTATCACAAACGTGTACACAACCGCATTGGTATACACTGTACATACAATCATATCAGTTGCCCCAACACATAAACGCATGAACACAGCAGTGGAGGCTAGTGGAGGTAGAAATCTGAGGACGGGCACATACCATGAGTAACGCAACCACACCGTGGACACAACACGTGTCTATTAAGCATGAAAAGAGAGATATACCCAATGTCTTATTAACAGCAAATAGCTTTCCAGCTAATTAGTATACAAATTATTGTATCCGTAGGTTATTTTTAGCTTAAGCAAGAAGAAAGAGCAGCAATGGTCTTGTGACAGAGAACTGGGATACTGCCGGGCACAAGTGGAGGCTGAATGTGCTTTCCTCTTAGATTGTCGGAGTATAACACAGCAAGCCTGATCAGTTCTGAATAGCTTGTTCTTAGGGGGTGTTCTCACTAGAACATTTGCTTCACTTGAAACAGAGTTTAGGATAAAATTCGCTTTGCTCTGCGTCGTTTGGAGCTGTGAGAACGCGCATTCGAAGTCGCTCCCGCAGCAAAGAACCAATGGATGCTCCGCTTGAAAACGGTGGTTGGGTCATTTTTTTAATACGGTGCCTTTTCCGTCCCCAGTACTAAATCATGTTGTATTTTGTCTAAATTTGGACAAATACTAATTCCATTAGGTTTTTCATGTATAGTCAATTGTTATTTATTATGAATACAATGATATGGGCTTCTAAGTTGTTGTTTTCTACATTTTAAAAGCTTTGGTTAAAGATGTAAATTGGATTTTGCATGGGATTTGGGATGTCCCCAGTGTTGTTCATTCAACTTCAATCCCAAAAATAACTATTAAAAACATACATTTCCAAATATGTTATTATTATTTAATTTTCCTGATCAATATCTATTTTTTTGTACAAAAAAACAAGGTTTTGCTTACAATATTGCTTGTCCCTGCGATCACTGTCCACCCTGTTATGCTGTGTTAATGTCCCTTTTAAAAGAAAACCATATTTCTCAATCACATCACTCTCATGAGGTGACATCACATCAGTGGAGGGGATTTCAAATGTGGTAAGCTGTGTGATTTTCTACCTCTTTTACCATCTGATTTTTATGTTTTTATCCAGTGAGTTTAATGTGGTTGACCATAACGTGTCCACCCTGTTATGCCTAAATATTGAGGAGATCAATCAAATTGAATAATTTCAAAAAAAGTATTTAGTGCAAATTAGATTCCTCATCAAGTATCCATGGTCATTCTAGGCATTATGCTAACACAGGCAGGCTAAAGGCGAACTTTAACTCAAAATGTCCACCCTGTTAGTGTCCACCCTGTTATGTGTCCACTCTGTTCTGGAGACACTCGCCCTATTCAACTACAGAGGGTATTCTAAATAAAATAAAATGTAGGTGCCTGAGCTCGACCACTATGTTTTTCAGCAAGCTACACCGCTGGACTGGCCATACAATCTAGGTGGGCCGCGCTAGTTTTGGGCCGGTCGGGCCGCCCCCCCCCCAAAAAAATAAATAAATAAATATATATATATAAAACTAGCGCGGCCGACCCCAAAATAGCGCGGCATCAACTAGCGCTGAATCAAGCGGCGGCCCCCGTTTATACTAACACATGGGCTGGCCCAATCACATGCTTAGGCCCTGCTGTCCATCGGCCCCCTCCCCCACTCTGATCCCTCGGCCGACAACCCAAGTGCAGTGTCATGTTCGTAGATAAGATAGTGAAAGGGGGTGCTCAGAAAATTAGGGAGAAAAAAAGTAAGAAGCTAGCAGAGGATGCCTCAAAATGTCAGAAACTGACAGATATGTTCTCTGGATCGACTGTGGGGGCTAGGCCTACTACAGCTGCGGCTGCCACAGCAAAATCTTTACCGCTAACTAACGTTAGCACTGATGTGCCATCAATGAGTGAGTACACTGGTTCACACTTGCATTGGTATACTTGCTGTCCATGTCACTTACTCCGCTCTATAGGGGGTTTTACAAATGGTATATTCAACAGACTGCCAGCATGTTGATCGGCGGTGTTGGACCGATTGTGTTGGGCCGGTCTGAGCCACATGGCAGGGCCTAATTTTTGTCCCAGTCCAGCCCTGGCAAGCTAGATATGTCCTTTATATAATAGAACATTAAAATATAGATAAATCAACAATTTATTTTTCACAAGTTATGAAGTCCAAATGGCACCGTATAAAAAAAATGACCCGGTTTCTCTCTCGTTACAAACGACGCATCCATCACTTTGCTTCGCTTCGCTCGAGGCAGTCCATAGGAAAACAACAGCGCACGCGTGTTGATCTGGATAAGAGCGGGACAACGGGCAATTCTACATTTTTCTGACCAATCAACTACCACGTCTGTTGCTTCGATTGCGTATGTTACTTCATTTACATGAAGGGCTGTGAGAACGCGAATCAGATAAATAATTTATGCAACAATGTTGCGAACTCTTGCTCCGGGTCCTGACTCCTGATTCGGACTTTCATGTGAGAACATGGCCTTAGAGGTTGGAGTGAGGACACTCCCAATAACCTACCATAAGTAGGCCAAAAGTAATGGCCAACCATGAGCAACATTGAATGATGAGACAACAGATCTTGTTGAGACGACTCATGTTGTTTATTGAGGAATTCTCTGTCAGAGGTTTTAATGAATGATATAGATGTTGAATGCACAATCGTTCAATTATGAAATTGAGAGAGCATTTCTGTGAATAATACAGTGGGTGTGTTTTCAATGAAGATCTGAGCTGATACATTCCCATGCACAATTAAGGAGATCCTTGTAAAAACTCTCTTCTCCCCCATCGGTTCAGCTGCTCTCAGAGGCAGATAAAAGGCAGAGGCACAGGAGTCGCTGTGTTTACCAACAATGTGCCCCGAGAATCTAAAAGGAGAGGTTATAGGTGGTGGAGAGAAAAAGATGGCGAGAGAGTGTGCATGAGAGAGTGAGGGCGGGTAGAGAGAGTGAAAGAGAACGAGAGACAGATGGGGATACGTAAAGACAGAAGAGAGAGAAATAAAGAGCAGAGGGGGAGAGATAAAAAAAGACAGATGGAAAGAAGAGAGCTAAAGAGAGATGTAGAGAGAAAGAGGTAGAGAGAGAGAAAGAGAGAGAGAGAGACGTGTCGAGTTATGTGGTATTTCCATCGGTGTGTCCCCCAGGGCTAACATGCAGGAGGTCACCATGCACAAGCTAATTGCCAGGCTCCACGTGTGCAAGCAGGCAGGCAGGCAGGCAGGCAGGCAGGCAACAGAGAAGTCTCCTGTGCTCATCTATACCGTGAAGCGTCTTGACACACCAGGGCTTGACCTGCTGCATAATGCATGCAGCATGTCAACACCATCTTGGAGTCAGGTCTCTTGCATCGGACGTTTGTGCAAACAACCACATAAAGGAAGAAAAGAGTCTGACAGATGTTTTCTCATTTTCCCTTGAAATACAGTACATGTATCTAGCTACTATGACACTCTCACATGTTTGATACCATTCCTCCTTCCATTCCATGCATTACAATGAGCCCTCCTCAGATTTCTACCTCCACCAGCCTCCATTGGTAAGGAGTCATTGTATACTGTAGAATTGTATCCATATCCTAATGATATGATGTAATACTCCTATCAGATGCATCAACCTGAATGCATATAGAGTTGATTGGAGTGTCATACAAGCTGGTTATATAATCCAGCTTTGATATTAGTCTCTTTGGGGAAATACTACAACATCCACGCTATTGTTATCTACCAGTGCACGTGTGCTGTATCTGCTTAAGAGGTTGTGGTGAATCCCCATTTTCCAAGATTCATCAAGTTTAATCACATTGAGATTGAGATTCATTCTCCCAAATTAAGATTGGATATTTTCCAAAATCATTAACAGATGTTGTGTGTGTACTGTGTACTGTGTGTGTGTGTGTGTAATTCAGTTATATATATTCTTTCATTGTATGGCCACCACAACTCACCACAAAGGTCAATATAGAGTACTCTACTAAGATTTATCTTCATACTGTAGGGGGGTGGCATTGCCATCAATGATCCCTGAAAGACGTCTCAGGTGAGTGAACTCTACTACAGTCCCTCCCCCCCCCGCACACACACACATACACACGCTATTATCGAATGCTTTTCTAGAATTTCTTGACCACCTGAACTAAAGAATTCGTAACCAATATCTCAATCCTATTACTCAGCGTGCAGCTGCAGGTACTTCTACAACCTCAGCAATAAGCACGCACAGTTATGCAGCATAATTAGGGTTTAATTGTCCACATTTCTCCAGGACAAGTCTGAGACATTAACCTGGTGTAGGAGGCTTCATCTTGTGGTAATTGGATACATAATTACGAGGAGTCGAGAATGTCACTCTATTCTCCTGGATATTCTCTTACAGTAAAGTACGCAAGTAAGACTTTCTATAAGAATAAGTGCTGCAAGCATTCACAATGGTAGAGAAGAAAGAGAGAAGAAAACTATTGTTCTCTATGCTGATTCTGACTGAGTGCTTACAAAACGTCTAAAGACGTCTCTCCTAAAGAGAGAAAATGTAATAATTGTGCTGGAATAGTAGATTGCTGCCTTAGGTAATCAGAATGAATAGTGCAAATGGAGCTCTAACATCCAATTGACTATGAGTATTCAGAATAAATCCAACACAGTCTCCTAATTAAATTGTGGGCATAATGCGCTAGTATGCATTCCCAATTGTGAGTCCTGGTTAACGCATATAAGACATTTTTCAACATAGTGTTGAAATATCTCCATATCAATGCCCAAGGTTTTGGAATGAGATGTTCAACATATATGGAGATATGGAGTTGGTCCCCAACAACCTCCCCTCTTCTGGAAAGGCTTTCCTCTAGATTTTGGAACATGGTTGCGGGGAATTTGCTCCCATTCGGCCATAAGAGCATTACTGAGGTCGGGCACTGATGTTGGGTGAGAAGGACTGGCTCTCAGATGGTGTTCCAGTTCAGGCCTGTCAAGTTCTTCCACACCAAATTCTGTAAACCATGTCATTATGGACCTCGCTTTGTGCATAGGGAGCATTGTCATGATGAAACAGGAAAGGGCCTTCCCCAACCTCCCTCTTGCCACAAAGTTGGAAGCATACAATTCTCTAGAATCTCATTTAATGCTGTACCATTAAGATTTCCCTTCACTGGAACTAAGGGGCCTAGCCCAAACCATGAACAGCCCCATACCATAATATTGTGTTCACATACTTTTGGCTATGTAGTGTAGGCCTATGTACATTTATGTAAGAAAGTTAACTCTGACTTGCGTGGTCATTAGACGTTCACTTCTAATGGTTTAGGGTAAGTTAAGCAAACATCAGCAAACATTAGCAGTCACAACAACAATTAGCAAATATTGCTGTCTATAGCACGATTCGAACAAACAAGCTACAGATTGCAAGGCAAGATGTCACTGCCTTCACCGCTGCACCAGCCTACTTATATAATGTTCCGCTTTCAGTATAGCTATATGCGTCAACCAGGACACACAATTGGGAGCGCGTACTGTTGTGTATAGGCACATGTTTTAGGTAGGCGACCAAGAGTTCACCTGACCTCTTAGTATCATAGGATTAATCATTCCAAAATATCTCCACTCAGGAGAGATGGATGGCAGAGCAGGAGCGATCTCATCTTGGGTTGATAAGGTGTAGGATGGAGGTTCTGCACATAGGATCCAGGTCACAGAAATAACCAAAGTCTTCAAGGTTAGACAAATTCAATTGACATAATGCTGACCTGATCTAAGTATGCCACTTCATTAAAGCAGTTGAGGTTTATTCTATCACATCACGTGGCGTTAACTAGAGATGTTTTTCTTTGATATTCAAGTCATGTGTGTGTGTGTTTGGGATATTCATCCTCCAGCGAACACGTGTGCAGAAAGAATCAAAGTCCAGATCTGACAACATGGCATTCTCTCTTTCTTTTGAACTGCACAGAGGATTATCTCAAAGACTGTTCCAAGATAGATAGATGGCCGTAAGAAAGTGGCAAAGGGGATATCACCAGTAGCAGATGAACTGTAGGTTATGGCAGACTTCAAATGTCATGAAAGAACTACTGTACTCTATACTGTAGAACAGATGATACTGTAGAATAGCCTTGCATTTTGCAATGGTGTCAATAGTGTTCTGTTTCTTGGGAAACCCCTAGGGTCAAGTGCCTTATTCAGTTTCAGAGTTTTCTTTGTTATTAACACATTCTGAGCCATAGAGTACACTGCAGCCCGCAAGGCTAAATAGGGTAAGGACAGTAAGTCCACCGGATCAACAGGGGAAAAGCTTAAATGAGCAAAGATCAAGTTAGTCATGTTCTCAATGCATTTCAGTATGTTTATCCGTTTGCATTCGGACCATGTTGTGCAGTACATTATGTTACATTTACATTTTTGGCATTTAGCTTAGCTTAGACGTACAAACAAATCTAGGGATATAGCTGGAGCTAGCTTGAGAACTTGCATATATGGCTGCTTATCAGTACAGTATGTAAAGCACTTTAAAGAGGTAACACTGAGTTAAACCTGTGGAATTACCCACTGGACTATATTGATTTTCTTTTGAACCCTGCCAGTTATGTGTAACTGTTTATCAATTGACACTGGTCAATAACTGCCTCTTCTGCTTCTAGCTTCGGTAATCCCTTGTAAGCACTTCAGAAACAATTTAAAAAGTTGGACTCTCTTGTCTAATATGTTGCCAGCTAGTCTGCTTACCGGTTTCTGCAGTAGGTGGGCTAGGGAGAGGGTGGTTCCTTAAGGACAGCAACAAGAGCCATGGGGGGGTTGTCAGTGAGTTTGTCGAATGGCGCTTAAGCATTATCTCCAGGTTGACCTGAAAAACCAGCATCATTTTGCTCCCGACATCTGCTCCAAAATGGTATATATATCATGTTTGTTTTTCTGCCATTGGAACCATAGTCGTTTACTGTCTCTTATGCTACATTAAGAGCCACAAAGTAATTGCTCTGTGGATATGTTTACCTGGTGATTTCATTATGCCTGTTTTGACATTATCTGTTAAATGACATTGCGGGGCTGTGTTGATGACTACGTATAAAGCCATGAGGCAGCACATTTTGGTGAATAATTCAACTTAAATAGAAACTCATATTTTTACTCTTCAGTCAGAGTCTATGAATAGACGGCTCCTGTAATCACTTTAGGAAACCATTCATGATAACAAAGCTTTTAAAGTAAATGTTAATGACGCAGTGTTCCATGGTTGAGATGAAGGTGTTTTCTGTTACTTCACAGTATGTGTCTTCTTGGTTTGTATCTTTAAAAACAAGTCAGCGGTGGGATAGCATTGGACCTTACATTTTTTCAGATGGACCTCATCTGTCTCACTAAGAACTATATTGGACTCATTTCCACAGCCTTTTCCAGGTGGGCTGTGTATCAGGCCCATTTATCAGCACGGAGAAGTTAACTCAGTGATATAGAGAACTAGTATCATTTCATATTGGGGTAGTGATTTCCCCAGACCCATTCCTGGGCATAGAATACTGACTTCAGATCAGTTCATATGGGGTGATTATGAGCTCCACTCTCTGTACACCATGTCAGCCCACAGCCATTTGGAAAAATGGCTCCAGGTCATAAAGCTTTAACTCCAGGAAGCAACAACTCAATAACGGTCATTTTGAAAAATGTCATCTGTAAGATGAGTCCCAGCAGCGGGTCTGAAGGCAACATGTTGTTCTCTTTATTACCACGAGACAGGTGTGAGATTTGTCATGTTCTACAGAACAGTGCCGTAGGCCCAGATGGAGGGGATGGTTTGAATCAAGGTAGCTGTAATATACTTTATGTTTCTTATAAACATTACAGACAGTTTGCCCCTAAGGAGCCACATAACTCACATGTTAGGAGAATGGCAATTGAAAAATGTATTTGGTTTGTAATTAGAGGATTTGATTAGAAATGCCGAAATGGATTACTCTCAATTCAGCATAATATATATAATATGTGACTGGTGAACTTGCAAACCACACGCTCACTCGAAGGGTTCAAAAAGTGAAAGTGAAACTTATTGTGTCAACAATATCTAGTTGTTGTTACACCAACTTGCAGTTTTAAAGTACCCACTCGATATATCATAAACAACAGTTTAACGATCACTAAATATAATTTGGATTCACTGTTCTCGTTTGCCGGAGGCTACCGGTAAGTGATAATGACTTTGACATATTGCAGGAAATATTGCAATGGAATAGATTCGGTGAGTAATCCCCACCACTACCTAGTTAGTGGAGAGTATTGGGGATTACTCACCGAATCCATAGCATTTAAATATTTTGGCTTGACTAGCGAGTTGATTGAATTTATTCAATCATTTTTCAGAATAAAAGTCATTTCAAACATTTCGATTGGTTGCCGACTTGTTCCCCCTTTCACCAGCTGCCGTCACAGTACATTACATTGAGCACACGTCATCCTAATTTACACTATGAGCTGAGCTGTACTGGGCTGGCCTGGTTGCATAGTTGCTGTAACTGTGCTGGAAATGATAATGTGAAAGGAAAATCTCTGAGGCAGCACAGTATGGTTGGTGTCAGCCCTGTAGTGTGTGAAGCCTGTATCTGAGTCTGTGTACACAGTCCCTGGGAAGGATTGTGACACCAGGGAGATCATGTACGTGGAGAGAACTCATCAGACTGGACAGCGCATCTGTTCCTGTCCTATATGACGTGTTGGACAAATCTGTTATGATGACAGAGACGAATAGATGACAGAACATAGGAGAAGAGGACAGACAGGCAGGCAGGCAGGCAGGCAGCACCACAAGGGAAAAACCTCTGTCAATCCTCTGAATCGCACATGAGTTGAATTGTACATGAGTCAGGCTCTTTTTTATGGCTCCCGACACATGTTTACAAGGAAGTGCTTTCTCCACATAATGTGACACGTTCGAATGCTTTCGTCCTCATATCGGGATCCGATGTAATGTCGGGTTCTGGTTCTGGGCTTGCTTAAATGCCATATTCTATTCAGCTTGGTTGTAATGCAAGCCATGCTAACCCGTCGCTAGTTCAAACAGACCGTAGTTAGACTTTAAACAACAAAGAGACACGGAATCAATCATGAGTATTATTTACTTGCAAGGAGGACAAATATAAGGCCTCTCCTGAGGGAGAGACGCCATATTGGTACTAAAATTTCTTCTCCTGTAAGCCAGTTTATTTATTCTCTCAGAATGGAAAAGAGGAGGCAGTTGGTTATCCTATCAGAGTAACAGACGTGGCCGTGAGGCGACCAAAACCTGTTTTAAATCTGATAAGCAGGGGAGAGAAGGGGCTCAGGGACAAAATGGGTGAATCATTAACAGAGCTAAGAGATAGGCTGTACAAAATTTACACAGTGTTACACAGAATCATACAGAACATCCAACTATATCATTTAACATATATAGAGTATCCTGTTTTAACCTTATTTAACATTAATGAAAACCTTATTCAGCCCTATCATTCCCTGCTGTTTTTCATAATTTATCACGATACAAACATTCTCTTCTTTATTCAGGTCGTTTTAACTTTCTTTCATATTTTCTAGTTTAACTGTCATTCAACATCGCCGTACAGATCATCAACATTTGTTTGTACAAGTATTTCTGAAATCAGTTTGTTAGTCATAGCTCTGAAGCAGGGGAAGACACAACAAACAATCTGGCTATTTCCTATTTCATTTGGTGTCAAGCATCACACATGTTCCTCCTGCTACTGCAGTCGATAGGTCAAGAGTCATTCAGTTCTTAAGGGATGCGTTTACAAATGTCTCTGATTGATAGTTCAGGGTTTCTATGTCATCTGGGACATCACTGCCCCAGACTGGGTCGTGTGCCTGGACGGGCGTCTGTTTGGGTCGTCGGGAGGATTTGGTCCCCTCATTCTAAGAGATAGTGGATCTGAAGAATTCTTCACCGGGTTTGAGACGTAATTCACTAACTGAATAACCCCTTTGTAGCCCGGGCTTCCACCACCACCCGTCGTTCGAGGGGAACAATGTCACTTCTTTCAATGGCTCTGTGTCCACGTATCTCGTTCTGCGATCTTGACAGCAGTTGAGATGCTCAGCAGCACCCCAAATGGCTCAACCCACCGCGGGCTGCGCCAGTGTCCTCCTTCCATCTCGTCGATGAGGATCTGGTATTCTCGATCCTGTAGGAAACAGAAAGGGACTGGCAGATCATTTGTTCTGGCTATTTCCTAAATAGCCATCCACGTGGCCAGTGTGTTTTCTGTTTCTGCCAAATCTTCTAATAAAGTTTTCAATCAATCAATCAATACTTCCCTATTGTCGTCTACTATGGGTAGTCTAAACCCTTCTCCCATTTACTATTTCAAATTCATTAATTTCATTAATTTCATTTATTTCATTCATTTCATTCATTTCATTCATTTCATTTATTCATATCAACCCCATAGGTCTCAATTTTATTGTCATGTGTGTTTCCATTAGAGAAACACACTCTTCAATGTCCAGGTGTTTGGACACTGTGTTTGATCAATTCGTTCACGAAATGTGCGCCATTATCACTATATATTTTTTTTTAAAATTGTGTGTAATTATATACGTGAAAATGTGCGTTAACTCCTGTCAATCATCATTTCCCTGCTTTTTGATACATGTCATCAAAAAGACCATGTATCAAATTAGCTGCTGTTTGTAGAGGCTTTGTGGTAATACAATTTTCCCATCTATTCTATAAACTTTGTCATTCGTCCAAATTCGTATTATAATGGAGGTTTACTGCCCTCCAACCCCTTCTTGGGTCAGAGTCCGTCTACCCCCACCCTTCTGCTTCCTGTTCTCTCTCTCTCTCTCCTCTCTGTCCCTCTCTCCTGCTCTCGCTCTCCTCTCTGTGTCATAACTCCACTTCAAATATTTCTCTCTATCTCTGTCTCTAACCTTGGTTCTTTCCTGTTCTCTCTCTCTCTCTCTCTCTCTCTCTCTCTCTCTCTCTTTCCCTCTCTCTCTCTCTTTCTCTCTGTCTGTCTGTGTCTGTCTGTCTCTCCCTCTCTCTCTCTCTCTCTGTCTGTCTGTCTCTCTCTCTGTCTGTCTCTCTGTCTGTCTCTCTGTCTGTCTCTCTCTCTCTCTGTGTCTCTCTGTCTGTCTGTCTGTCTCCTGTCTGTCTGTCTATTCCTCTCTTTCTGTCTGTCTGTCTCCTGTCTGTCTGTCTATTCCTCTCTTTCTGTCTGTCTCCTGTCTGTCTGTCTATTCCTCGTCTCCTCTCCTCGTCTCCTAGTCTCCTCTACTCGTCTACTAGTCTCCTAGTCTCCTCTCCTCGTCTCCTCTTCTCGTCTCCTAGTCTCCTAGTCTCCTCTACTCCTCTACTAGTCTCCTAGTCTCCTCTCCTCGTCTCCTCTACTCGTCTCCTAGTCTCCTCTCCTCGTCTCCTCTACTCGTCTCCTAGTCTCCTCTCCTCGTCTCCTCTTCTCGTCTCCTAGTCTCCTACTGCTTTCTCTCCTTCTCTCTGTCTCTCTGTCTCTGTCTCTCTCTCTCTCTCTCTTGCACTCCCAGTTGCTCTCTCTGTCACACACACTCTCTCTTATCTCTTACTCAAACACACATTCCCTCTCTCTGTCTTAAACACACACACTCTCTCTTATCTCTTTCACACACACACATTCTCTCTCTCTGTCTTAAACACACACACTCTCTCTGCTCTCTCTCTGTCACTGAACATACAGTATCCTTAATCTCCTCTAATTCTGACACATACACTTTCTAATTCTACACTTTTGTAATTCTCACTTTCAGTCATAGTTTCAGTTCCATTCTTAGTCTGCTGTTTACCTAACACGAAAAGGATATTCATTTATCTTTCAAAGTGGATTCCTTTCGTATGTCAAACTACTCCACAGTCTAATTTCCATTAGTCTACTGTTTACATATAAAAAGATATACATCTGTCTTTTAAAGTGGATTCTTTTTCATGTCAAACAACTCCTATTTTGTACAATTTAGGATAGATAGACTATTCATTTCGATTGCAATCTTTCTTTTTCTATTATAATTCACTTTCATTCATAGTTTCTATTATTTACCGGTCTTTGTTGCTTATGTCTTGGTCTGGATCTCGTCAGCCGTCCTTTTTGGAGGAGAAAGGTTCGACATCTAGCCGGCCTGGACCGAATTCAACGTTCCAGGACTTTGTCCGGGTTCGCTCGATCCCGGGCTGTTGCAACAGACTGTCGGCGTTGTCGAGTCTTCTTCCCCCATCAGACGACCTTGAGATCCGGCTTCAGAAGGACCAAAATGTCGGGTTCTGGTTCTGGGCTTAAATGCCATATTCTATTCAGCTTGGTTGTAATGCAAGCCATGCTAACCCGTCGCTAGTTCAAACAGACCGTAGTTAGACTTTAAACAACAAAGAGACACGGAATCAATCATGAGTATTATTTACTTGCAAGGAGGACAAATATAAGGCCTCTCCTGAGGGAGAGACGCCATATTGGTACTAAAATTTCTTCTCCTGTAAGCCAGTTTATTTATTCTCTCAGAATGGAAAAGAGGAGGCAGTTGGTTATCCTATCAGAGTAACAGACGTGGCCGTGAGGCGACCAAAACCTGTTTTAAATCTGATAAGCAGGGGAGAGAAGGGGCTCAGGGACAAAATGGGTGAATCATTAACAGAGCTAAGAGATAGGCTGTACAAAATTTACACAGTGTTACACAGAATCATACAGAACATCCAACTATATCATTTAACATATATAGAGTATCCTGTTTTAACCTTATTTAACATTAATGAAAACCTTATTCAGCCCTATCATGTAATGATCAGATTTTTCTTTCGAAAAATGTGAATACATTTCCTTGTTGTTGAAAATCAATGACACATCGCTAGTCAACTGCTATTCTGTTTGCTGCCCGCAGGCTCAAGCCGTGGCATTGCTGGTGTCAGAAACCTCTCAATTTTACAAGAGAGATTAGAATATCTCTTTGATTTGACTAGCACTGCTAGCCAGACATCCGTTGCTAGCCAGACATCCGTTAATTATAAAGCTGGGCGCGAGGCTACATTTATTGAATTTATAGAATGCAATACAGCCTGCAATGTCCTCAAATTTGGCATACATCTCTCTTTTTCTTTACATTTGTCTTTAAAAAAAAATCACATTTAATTCAAAAACACACAAAACATTTTTTATTTTTTTATTTTACGCAGGCAGTTTCTCTGCGCCTCCCTTGAAGCTCTCTGGCGCCCCCCACACTTTGAAAACCCCTACTGTACAGTATGACTACTATCTCCACAAGAAATTCTACAGCCACCTCATATTTTGGTGCGCGATACACAAAGTTTGTTGATATGAAAACATTGTGTTATTTCCACAATTACAAGCGTAAATGTATAAAACTGAAAATAGCCTAGTTCTTGTTTTGCCCTTGGTTTGAAACTAACCTTTTACTACATCCGCACACCGGAGCATGCAACTTGTTGCTCATGTGACGGGGTGTATCTTTGCATGAATCACTCTCAGCTGGATGGCTCACGTTCCTTTATTCTGTAGAAAACAGTGCATCAAATTCTGGACACGGGACTTGCAGGGTCATCGAGCTAAATTCGCATCAGTGGTTAAGGATGAACTGAGACATATAGTAGTCACTCTCTCATACTACACAAATTATAACAATAATATAAAACAAAAATACAAAATGTGTAGACTACATAAATCTTCACTTGTGTGATCATATAGTGGTATTCATTTAACAACAACAACAAGAAATCATGAACATCCAAATGCATGGAAAAACCACGCACTTGGGATACGCATGCGCACCACGTGCAACAATGGCTGCAACCTGACTGCTAGGTAAGCCGCGAGCGTGGTGCAAACTAGTGAGGTGGAAGACCCAACCTCATACAATACGGTCTACTAACAGAACAACAGACATATAATAACACAACAATAATAATATTACCTGTAGAAAACAGTGCATCAAATTCTGGACACGGGACTTGCAGGGTCATCGAGCTAAATTCTAAAATGGTGTTACACGAACATTCACGTTAGCGCCATCAATGTTAACAACTTAAAACTCATATTACTAAACTTGTGATATGTTCCAAACTAAAATACTATAAACAGGGAAACTCAAAACAGCTATCTTGATCATTAAACATTCAAATAAAACATAGGTACATTAATAATCTCTTAAATTATATGCGATCTCAGACCCTGCAGAAAACATGACCTTACCGCTCAGTGGTTAAGGATGAACTGAGGGAGATCACGTTACATCCCGTGCTTGCACTGTCCAGCTGTATTTACACGGCATCCGGGTCACGGATACAACCCGGATATACCCCGTCATTAAACCCCTAGAGGGCGCAGTTTAGCTCTATTTTAGCTATAATTGAACTTTGAACTTTCTACTCCGTTACACTCACTTGAGCAGAACAACACCATTTAGTTGAAGTAGCTAGTCCATTCTATTCATAGGGACATTTATAGATCATTTTCATAATTAATATAATAGTTTTATATGGAACCCCCAATAACTAAATCATTTAAAATTGTGTTCAAAATACGTTATTTTGAACTTGATTACAACAATTTAGTTATCCTTGTAGAGATTTCAGTGACAACGTCTTTTTCACTAAAGGGCTCTGCACACAGCGTGCGATTTCTGTTGCGCATCAACGTTCCATTTTGAAGTTTGAATGGAAGTCTATGAGAACATCGCATTTACCCACACACGGCCCCGATTTTAATCGCACGGCGAACATTCGATTCCATTCATTTTGAATGGGACAAAGCACACGGCGTGCGAGTTTTGTCGCACTGCTTTGTCCCATTCAAAATGAATGGAATCGAATGTTCGCCGTGCGATTAAAATCGGGGCCGTGTGTGGGTAAATGCGATGTTCTCATAGACTTCCATTCAAACTTCAAAATGGAACGTTGATGCGCAACAGAAATCGCACGCTGTGTGCAGAGCCCTTAAGATTTCTGTTGAAATAGGGTGATATTCTGGGCCCAGATCGGACTAGGCATGATATGACTTGATCTGGCCGCTATCAGGTCCGTCTGTCCGCTCTTTCAAGCTGAACAAATGATCAAAATTTGATGTTACTGCATTTTCAAATAACTTCTAAATCAGTGCAAATTATAAGTGCTGGTCGGAAAAATAGTTATTTTGACCTCGATTAGTCTTTTTCTCTAAAATGTATATTAGTTGAATTAGGTGATATTCTGGGCCAGACACAAACGTTGCGATATGACTTGATCTGGCCATTATTGGTCTGGCCCGAATTCGTCCGGGTCTGTCAGTGCTTGCTGAGTAGGTGATCCCATTCATGTAGTCAACCAAAGAGAGCTCAAGAATGGAAATTATATTTGGCCAATAATAATATATAATAATAATAATAATAATAATATAATATAATTATAAAATTATAATATAATATAATAATAATATATTCGGACCAAAAAAGGTGTCTGGGCGAGCCTACAACACGCCAAGTAAGTGGAACATTGAAAAAGCTGAACTATCCCTTTAACTATCCCTTTAACTACTGAACTAGTAGTTTGCATACACACATTGGAGGCATATAATTCATGTTTGATTGTTGAATATGGAGCCACCTGCATTTATGACTTGGTTGCTGGTGTGTGTGTGCATGCGTGTGTGTGTTTGTGTATGCCCTATATGCTCAGATACGAGTCTCTTCCTACATTTTACATGCGGCTCTTCTCAAGACACTTGTCGACAGTCGACTCAGACACTTGTTTTTAATCACTCTTTACCCTCCAAAGTGCTTGTAACCAACATGGCAAACCTTAAAGGTTGACTTTGTTTCCTTTGTCCTAATTGTTCCTAGAGTAAACATGCCTGAAAGCAGCGGGAGGCCAGTTAAGCTGACTGCATTAATGTGCATGGATGAACACAACCAGCTTCCAGCTACGATTCACTTTAAAACAGGACCAGAGATGAAAATAGGCTTTGATACAGTATGTGCCCTCTCTCCAGAGATAATGCAACTTAAGCACACTGTCAACTGGCGTCATCTTCCACCTCTTATACCAAACTAGTTTAGTTAGATAAAGAGGAATGTTTTGTGACCGTCAAAGCTAGGTGTAACTGTGTAAAATGTGTCTTCTTGTTGGAGTTGAATTAACTTTAATTTGACAAGAAACATGTAACTAACATGTGACCCCTTACGCTTGTTATAAGTCTTCATTAGCGACCAACTCACAGAGACATGCTCTTGTTTTAACTAATGTGTGTATTCTAAATGTATTTTGTATTTAATTGTGTTGTGTTTCAAGGTATGTTTTTGTAACCATATTTTTTTTATTGTAAACAGGGCACACCTGAAAAAGAGACCTCTGTCTCAGTGTGTCTCCTTGGATAAATGAAGGTTGAATAAAACTAGATGCAGGTTAATGGAAAATGTGATGTGAGAACTAATTCAGGTATATGATACTGATATACTATATGTATATGAATGTACAGTATATGATGTTGATGGTTGTATCCTGAACAGAGATTACATGGTGATGGATGGAAGCAGGGGAGGAGTATGCACTCACTGCAATCTAAGTTACTTTGGATAAAAGCTTCAGCTATTCAAAAAAAGGATGAAATCGGAGGACGGGCTCATTGTAAATGCATGAAATGGAATGAGGAATGTGTGTTCCAATGAGCCTGTTCTCTAATTTCTACCTCTACCAGCCTCTTCTGGATGGAAGGTATCCATGACAATAGAAGCTTTTTCAGTTCAGGCTTCAAGCTTTTTCAGTTCAGACTGAAATCAAAGTCAGTGAGAATTCCAATTTCCGAGTAGCACGCTGCTTCCCAAGCAGTCTCTTCACCTACAGGCTTGACGTGTTCTAGGAAGTACAAACATGCTTCTAACAGTAATAAGAATGGGGTTGTCCGTCCTCTGATCTCTGAAGCTAGTTGTGTTTGCTATATCAACAGTGAGCTCCATGGTAGGTCGTTCTTACCACAGGCACATTTTCCCCATTCATGTTGCTATTCTGTTAAGTGTTATCTTGGTCTCAAAGTGCTATGTAAGTCAGACTCTCTGAGTCTGCTTTCCAAGATGAATGCTATCTTATCAAATACTGTAGGTATCATATCAAATCCTCACTCTTTTCTAAGTCTTCGGTCTTCATCTCTCTCCCCCTGTGGTGAAAGTAGCGTGGTAAATATGGACAAGTTTGTGGTAAACGGTTTGTTGTCTCACTCCTGCTCCTTGGCTCTAAGAGCTGGTGCTCTTTACAGGGAGTTGTTTTGGCTCCCGTCATTACTGCCGGGTGGGTGAGGAGAATTAGAGATTGAATTGATTGATTGATTGAAAACCTTTATTGTCCCCAATGGGGAAATTTTGTTGTCAAACAGCTCAGTTAGGGCAGAAAACATTCAATACAGAAAACAGAAAACATTCAATAAAATACATAAAACAGTGCAGGCTCAATAAGTAAAAAGTTCCAAAAGTTCCAGCTCCAGGTCTCCCCCACCCTGCAGGGCCTGGTTGTAGAGTCGGAGTGCAGCTGGAACAAAGGACTGTCCAAATCTTTTTGTACTTTGACGGGGGAGAACAAATCTGTGGCTGAACTTGCTCCTCATCCCCGCCAGCTCGCAGTACATCGGGTGGGAGGGATTGGCCAGCATGGCCGCCAGTTTTTTCCCCATCCTCTGTTCTGCCACCACCTCTAGGCTGTCCAGCCCGGTCCCCACCACAGAGCTGGCCTTCTTCACCAGTTTGTTTAGCTTCGCAGCATCCCTGGCACAGATGTTTCCACCCCAGCAGGCCACGGCGAAGAACAGAACGCTGGCAACCACCGACTGATAAAACATTTGCAGCAGCTTGTTGCAGACACCGAAAGACCTCAGCCTTCTCAGGAAAAACAGTCTGCTCTGCCCTTTCCTGAGAAGAGCCTCGGTGTTGTCAGTCCAGTCCAGTTTGTTATTAATTTGTACTCCCAGGTACCTGTAGGAGTCCACCCTCTCGACTTCCACCCCCTTGATGGTGATGGGGGCTGGGGTCCTTCTCTTCCTCCTAAAATCCACCACCAACTCCTTTGTTTTGCTGGTGTTAAGCAAAAGGTAGTTGGTGTCGCACCACTGCACAAAGCTCTCCACCAGGGCCCTGTACTCCTCATCCCTGTCATCTGTGATGTAACCGACGATAGAGGAGTCATCCGAAAACTTCTGCAGGTGGCACTGGTCGGAGCTAAACTGGAAGTCGGAGGTGTAGAGGGTGAAGAGAAAGGGTGACAGAACAGTTCCCTGGGGGGCACCGGTGTTGCACACCACCACCTCAGACTGACAGCCCTGCAGTCTCACATACTGACGCCTGTCTGTGAGGTAGTTGTGGATCCAAGCCGTCAGGGAGTCCTCCACACACATCACTGCTAGTTTGTCAGCCAGCAGTGATGGCTTGATAGTGTTAAATGCACTGGAGAAGTCGAAGAACATGGTCCTCACCATGCTCTGTGGCCTCTCCAGGTGTGTGTAGGCCCTGTGCAGCATGTAAATGATGGCATCCTCCACCCCCATGCTCTCCTGGTATGCAAACTGCCGGGGGTCCAGGAAGTCCTTCACCTGGGGCTTAAGGTGTTGCAGCACTAGCCTCTCCAGGATCTTCATGACCTGTGGTGTCAGGGCGACAGGTCTGTAGTCGTTTGGGGTGCTGGGCCGTCCCTTCTTTGGCACTGGGACGATGCAAGAGGTCTTCCAGAGCTGTGGCACCCTCCTCAGTCTTAGAGATAGACTGAAGAGATGTTGGAATGTGTCCGCCAGCTCTCCAGCACACACCTTCAGAACCCTGGGGTTGATGTTGTCTGGACCTCTGGACTTGTTCACATTCACCCTGGAGAGCTGCCTTCTCACCTGCTCAGATGTTATAAAGCTGTGAGTACCGGTGTCTCCAGGTGTGAAGCATGCTCCCTGGCTCCTGGTGTTGGTAAGGGGAGGCAATTGCTGCTGGGGTGTGAGGGGGTCATGGGGAGTGGGGGCTACTGATGACCCCTGTCTCTCTTGTTCTAACTTTGAGTCAAATCCTACTGAAGCCTACTGAAGCCCACTGTCTCTCTTGTTCTAACTTTGAGTCAAATCAGGCAGATCTCACCAGTATAATGACATTATGTTTAGTCTTATTTTATTGTGTAATCCTAGTTTATTCAATTGTATTTATTTAGTCCTAACCATCCAGTCATATATGACTCAGTGGTGTTATTTGATTGCGTTAGATGTTCCTTTAAATTGAGCTAATTGAAATGGATGGTAGTACATTGGATTCAGCTGTAGGAGGAGTTCAAATGAGTGAATGTAATTACGGTTAATTATACACCCGTAAGCCCTCAACTTCATTAGTACGCAATTACAAGGTGATTACTGTGTTACTATAATACTATACGAATACAATGAATTGAATATTGTGCTACCTCAAATAAGAGCGACGCAATGTGACCAGTGTTGCCATTGTCTGTATTCAAGTGATGATTCAATGATTAATCATTGATTTATTACATCACACCCTCTTATGAAATTAGGTAAAAAATGTGTCCCTGTTTTATAAAGTAGACCTCACTTGAATACAGACAATGGCAACACTGGTCACATTGCCAGTATTGCCACATTGCCTGATCATATTATGATCACTGCATATTGTGACTCATCTCTGAGACAGGATGATCATTTGGATAATACTCTCAATTCAATGCCAAATTGAAATTGTAACAATCTCCTTGCCCAACCATTTCAGCAGATTGAATAGTTATTGTGAAAGTAGAATTGGCAGAGACGGCGACAGGGATGAAACAGGAGATGGTAATGTACAGGTTCTATTAATCAATGAATTTACATCTGGCTTAGTTTTATGCCAAAACCTCTGAATCTCAAATTTGCTAAATATAAATGTTGATATCTTACCTTCACTGACTCATCTCATACACCATTGTTTCACCATCTTTCTCTGCATTCCCGTTCCGAAAGGTCACTTTATTAAGCTGTAATACATTTTTGGATTTTGTTGTCTTGGAAATAACAATGCTAAAGTGGATTACAATGTAGTGTAATAGAATGTGGATCCACCCAAATAGGGTTGGAATCCAATGTCAGAGGATAGAGGATGAACAACACACACCACGAGTCCACGCACTGTTTTATAAAAACACAATGATCTTTATTATTAGGGCTAAAATCCATAGGGGTCACCAGCGGGCATACAGAGGGGTATGCAGTGGGATAGCTGGACAGTGGGCCTATTGGGGTCTGTGCTTGGGTGCATTGCGTCAACCCAGCCATGTGATTGCGAGGCCGGTAGGAGACCATCGACACTGCACCGCCGTCACAGTAGCTCAGGCGGGCTCAAGGACAATGCGCCCGGTACTGGCCTGGGAAGTAGCCGGCACTCCTAAGACCCGGCCCCTTCCGCTGACTGTCCCCCCCCCCTCTGTCTTTATCTTCCCTATTGTGTGCTATGGTATTATGGTGTGCTATGGTATTGTAATGTGACAGTCCTCTATCAGGAGGTGATGCTAGACTAGACTGTCACGTTTCAGCAAACGCACACACGCACAACACAGACACACACCGTTTCCATCCTCCATAGTAAACTCACAACACACTTTCTTTTCACACTTTTGTCACACAGGCACTTGACATCACATCACAAACCCTCCCTCTCTATCTCTCTCAAACACTTTTGGTCCAGAACCACTGGCACGGACAGCGACATTAGGCCTATCTCAGCGATTGATTAAGCAGCTCTCTCTCCAAACACAACGGCACAGGCCTACATTCAAAGGTAAAAGCAGAGGAAGTCTTAAATAAGGAGCCATAACCAGCAGTACAGCAGTACTCAAACCATATAAACAAGCACAGATCGCCACCAGCCTCGCGAATCATATAAACCGCTCATACGATACCAGGCTTGCTGTAACCCCTAGCGACTCTCCCTTTCTGGGTGTGAAGATCGGTGAGCGGTGGCTTCGGGCGGCCTTTAGCCAGTAGTTGTGTTTTTCCAGTCCAGTCCACTCTACGAAATCCCTTTAGGTCGCTGACAGTAAGCAAGTTATCCTTATTGATTATTATTATTTAGATCGTTTGAGCTAGCTGGCATAAGCTATTCTGCCGGGCGAGAGAAAGTAAGGTGAAATGTTAAGTGAACTTGAAAGTGATAAGAGCCAATCAGTAGCTCTTATCGGAATGAACGAACTACTGATTGGCTGGTAAGCATGCTTACCCTGGCCACATTAAACAGCGGGCTGAGGCATAAAAAAAAATAAAAATTCACGCATTCGAATGTACGCGAGGGAAAGCAGAGAGAGAAGTGCTTATAATGCAACGCAATGCAAGCAAGCAGAATAGCGAGTGCTTACTCCTGCAGGTGGCGCCAAAATGAATGACTCCTGCTGCCCTGGGACCTAAAATACGACTCTTTTAATGAAAACAAACAAACGGTTACATGCACTTTTATTTTAATATTTTCACTGTCCTTTTTTATTTTTTCGTTGGGTAAGCACTGCTTACTATGCTTATATGGACGACACGTCCTTGATGTACCCCCCCGGAACAAATATACATGTACAGTATCCCCGGAATAAACATCAGCAGGCAACTTCAAAAGTTTATTTCGATACTTTTATATATACAATTTCAGTTCTTTAATGCTTACCAATTGTCTGGACAGTTATGTTGTCGTAATTGAGTGTTGAAATCCATACTTTTAAATTAATTTACGGCATAAAAACCCCTCAGGGCAAATGCTGGTGTCGTCTGGGAAGCTGGAGGTGGGGCTTAGTGGGTGTGTCTGAAAGAGTGTTATTTTCAAGGCCAGATTTTTCAGCACACATGATGGCACTTGACCTGCTTATTGTCAAATGTTCTATGTACTGCTACTTGAATGCAGAGACAGAGCTACAGCGCAGTGGTATTGTCACCTGTTACCACCAACACAAATTGCTAACATGTGCCTGTTTGTGCTAGCTGGAAATAGAGCCCCTTGAGAACAATATTAAATGTCTCCAATAAATGAATGAGCCTGGGTTAGGTGGTCGGGTCTGATGTTGTGTAAAGTGAATGCGTGCTGACTTCACAGAAATGCCTCCTCATCCAGCAGAGAAAGTGTTAGCCAAGCAGAGAGGGAGACAACCAACCCAGAGTCACATCTTATTCTTAGCTGCTACTTCTGGTCTCTCTCACTCTTACTCTCTCTCACTCTCACTCTCACTCTCACTCTCACTCTCTCTCTCTCTCTCTCTCTCTCTCTCTCTCTCTCTCTCTCTCTCTCTCTCACACACACACACACACACACTCTCTATCTTTCTATTCAATTCAATTCAAAGTTGCTTTATTGGCATGACAATCAGGCAAGATGTATTGGTGGATAGGGCCCCCCTAGCACTCAGAGTAGGCCTACTACAGATCTGATAGAAACTGGAGCCATGTTTTCTGTGAGAGAGAACAGGAGACACTTAAGGTAATTAAGGAAGTTGACACACGCATTATAACCGTAGCGGAGGCAACAACCAGAATGAGTAGAAAGCACTCGCTCAGCAATTAAGCCTCATTATGATGGTGGAAGATAGCTAGTGTGCCAATTGCCTGAGCACAGTTTCCCCTGTCAGAGTCAAAGGAGCAACTATCAGGTAAACACATGTGTTATGTTTGATAACATAGGTTATGCTATGCTTAGTTTATTACACATCGTCAGTAGGGGCGCTATCTTCATTACGTGACTCAAGCAGTTTGAGGTTTGGTCTTGGAGGGTGGGAAGTTAATTAAAGCTCAGTGGGTTTTGCAACTGAACCACTCGTGCATGTCCGTTCTTCACTATACAACAACATGCTCAAGTTATTTAATGATGACTAATGCGTGAGCTAGCCAACTGTCCTAGTGGTAAGCCGAAGCTCACACTAGCGACCGAGCTTACGTTACACATGCTAACCAGCTAGGAATTCTGTCGAACTAGTAACGGCTCAAGCAGTTCAAGAACTACAAACATGAACTAGCCAACCTTCCTTCAAACAGGGGCGCTAATATTTCTTGCACAGAAAAAAATCCTTAGGGGTCAAGTGATCCGAAAACCACGGGTCACTCAAGTTGGCTGACAGTCCAAGTGTTGCATGAGTGACTTAGCAAGTTTTAAGCCTATAACTTAAGCAAATCTTGTCGTGTTAGCCTGCTAAAGGTGAAAAATGTTCTTCCCAAATTCATCGATATTCTGCTTTAAAGGTTCAGCTGAACCCCAGGATTCAAATAGAGACAACGTAATGCCCCAGGAGAATGATGGGGTTTAAATGTTCAGCTGAACCCCAGGATTCAAATAGAGACAACGTAATGCCCCAGGAGAACGATGGGCTTCCCAGTAGAACAGTTAAGTTGTAGCTCACTACGAGACCACATTACAGTACGCTTCAGACTGTCAATGAATGAAGAGTGGAAAGGATAAAATGGCCACACTTGCTAGGTCCTATAGGACGGGCTGTAGGCAGGGTTATCTGCCTCCAAGCGTCACCGGCCTGTACCAGGTGTGATTGGATAAGGGTCCTCGGTGAATAGGTACACAGACTATGAGTCCCATAGTAAGGGGTTGAACAGAGTCGACTGAAAGAGAATATTTACAATACAAGACATACAAATGGAAATAGAGGGAGAGTCTGTCTTAATTTTTCTCTCCGCCTGCCCTTCCTTTCCCACTTCTCCCCCCCCCCCTCTCTCTCCACCCCTCTCTCTCTCCATCCCTCTCTCTCTCCATCCCTCTCTCCCTGCCCTCTCTTCTCAGATGATTCATACTGTATGGATTGAATGCTTGACTGAACAGACTCCTCATAAAGGATTAGCCTCATCCACGGCATATTATATACATAGGACATTCCTCCACTGCTTAGAATATAAGGAATCCTGCTGATTAATATTACATGATAATAAGCAAACCAATAGTGCATACACTGAAGTATGTCAGTGGCAATTTATTTGCATTCCTCCCCCCTCCCTCTCTACATTGCACATGCCTGAACACGCTTATATTTCTTTTTTTACACCATTCTCTCCTTGGCCCTTTGCCTCCCGCAGTGAGCTGTTTGGGCTTGGTTGTTAATGGTAGTGAGTTGTCAGCTGTTGGTCTGAAACTCTGGTTACAACTCTGGTTGTCCTGTCTACCCTCTGGCTGTCCCTGTTCCACCTGGTCCCCTCTCTGGCTGGCCCTCTTCACCCTGGTCCCCTCTCTGGTTGTCTCTGTTCCACCTGGTCCCCTCTCTGGCTGTCTCTGTTCCACCTGGTCCCCTCTCTGGCTGTCTCTGTTCCACCTGGTCCCCTCTCTGGCTGTCTCTGTTCCACCTGGTCCCCTCTCTGGTTGTCTCTGTTCCACCTGGTCCCCTCTCTGGTTGTCTCTGTTCTACCTGGTCCCCTCTCTGGTTGTCTCTGTTCTACCTGGTCCCCTCTCTGGATGTTCCTGTTCCACCTGGTCCCCTCTCTGGATGTCCCTGTTCCACCTGGTCCCCTCTCTGGTTGTCTCTGTTCCACCTGGTCCCCTCTCTGGATGTTCCTGTTCCACCTGGTCCCCTCTCTGGATGTTCCTGTTCCACCTGGTCCCCTCTCTGGATGTCCCTGTTCCACCTGGTCCCCTCTCTGGATGTCCCTGATCTACCTGGTCCCCTCTCTGGCTGGCCCTCTTCGCCCTGGTCCCCTACCCTCTGGCTGTCCTGTCTACCCTCTGGCTGTCCCTGTTTCACCTGGTCCCCTCTCTGGTTGTCTCTGTTCCACCTGGTCCCCTCTCTGGCTGTCTCTGTTCTACCTGGTCTCCTCTCTGGCTGTCTCTGTTCCACCTGGTCCCCTTTCTGGCTGTCTCTGTTCTACCTGGTCCCCTCTCTGGCTGTCTCTGTTCCACCTGGTCCCCTTTCTGGTTGTCCCTGTTCCACCTGGTCCCCTCTCCGGCTCTCCCTGTTCTGATTTGTCCCCTCTCCACCTGGTCAGTTTGCATGTCTGTAGACATGGAGACAAGAGAGAAGGACACTCAATATCATTGGACTGCTGAGAGGGTCAACAAGGAAATATTTTTTACAAGGTCTAAATTCTGAGCTCTCTCACACACTCCACTTGACTCTTTCATTTTCTTTTTGTTTCTAAAACAACAGCATGTTGCCTCTCATGTTGCCAGAATTACCAACAAACTAAACAATGTATGATACTGAACAGGCAGACAATAAGGCTCACTTCTAGTTAGTTGGGGGAATGTGTGATTCAGACTGAGGAGAAGCTACCGTCTAGAACTGGAGGTTTGTTCATCTCACAGAGCTAGGGAACACCGCCCTAGATTCTAGATAATTAGTTGACTCATTAACTTGAAAGCTCACGTAGATTACCTCTATATAAGACATGAGTCCATATTTGCATACTAGCGTTAGAAGGGAGTAAGGGAGAGAATGGAGAGGGTCAGACATTTTTCCTATTTCTATTTCTAACCCAAATCAGAGATGATTTTCTATTTTTGCTATGACATATCTCAAACTTCTGATAAGACTAGACTCCCCTCAGGCAGTTTCAACCTTTAAAAAACCTCCAGAAAATATTTCCACACTGCTATGAGTGCCGAATCTCCTTTGATAAATAAAAAAAAAATGAGACAGATACTATAAATAAAGTTAATTTTTGAGTTCATTCAGCAATGTCACAATCCCACTTCTGAAAATGCCTACTATTCTGAGAGTAGAAGATAGTTTGATTCCATGAATAGTGCCACTGATGGAATAGTGTTAATCCTGGTAGAACTATTTGAATACGTCATTGTTCATATAATGCTCCCGTTATGGCGGAGGAAAGCATTATGTACACTGTTTGGTTTGTGTGGGGTGTTCTGTGTTTGCATGTACAGTTAATGTAGGTCTTCTGTGCATATGTGGTCCATACCTTTAAGGCTCCACGGCGACGCCACCCGCGATGGTTTGATAACGTTTGCACTTCACGGCCACACGACTCAGTAAATTTCAAGAGCTGACACAGCAAACTTATGAAAGCTCTGCGAGGGAGTTTCCGTATGGTATTTCCTTGGACTCCGTAGCCGTGTGGCCAGCGATACGGGAGAATGTTGATAATGATGACGCAGAGTCACTGGATAAAAGCGTCTGCTAAATATCTAAAATGTAAATATGCAATATCAATATATGTTCAGTATCAATATGATACATCTGTATGGTGTAAGTCAATGTTTGTATTTGATATTCGCTACATGTGTACGGATGCAAGTAGTGTGATTAAGTTGAAGTTACATCCAATGCATGACTGTATATAAATAAAGTTTGATTGATTGATGTATAATGCGTATGGCGTTGCAAATTCATTGACTGTATCATTGTTATTTTCACACAATGACAAACATGATACATACATTGATACATGTTCCAGTTTTATTCTTTGAACAACAGAATAGCAAACATTAACATCTATAGCCTACATATATATAAATACAAATATAAAACGTGTGTGCAGATAGCGAGTAGTGCAAGGACATGACATTATTGACCCGTCTTAAAGAAACATCTTAGCAAGATGCACTGCAACAATTATCACAAAGTTTATTATGCATCGGCTCTTTTCATACAAGCTAAAGTTACACAGATTAGTAACGTATACATGCCATATCTTGGATGTTACAGTGCGTCGTGTACTGAGTGCTCAGTCCTGAGGTTGGAGAGTTAGGCCCAATCCCATTTCCCTTTTCTACCCCTACCCCTCGTTTCAGAGCCACAGCTTGCCCCTCGGAAGAGAGTCAGAAGGGGCAGTAGTTGAACATCTTCCCCTATGAAATGGGATAACCCTTCAAGACCCTTCAAGGCTATGATATGTCATCAGTAGTATCATAGAAAAGCATCGATGCTCGCGCGATTCATTCACAACTTAAGTTTCATACAATTTCGAAGACATGACTAATGACAAAGAAACTGCTGGGTGAAGTACAACAAAGTGCAAACACAGCAGCAAGATTTATGAGCTGTTGTGAAGGCAAAAGGACATCCAATGGAACACAACCACCGTAAAAACGTAACTTATGTAAATAAGTGTATTATACATATACACAGCTCTCATAATTTCTTTATTGCAGTCGTACATTACATGACAATCATTTAATTTTTTATTTGTATCTTTACACTTGCTTTGGCAATGTAAATGTATGTTTCCCATGCCAATAAAGCCCCAAAAAATGTAAATTGAGTTAAAGTAAAGGGACAATTGCACAGCACAAATACATAATTGAAAACACTAGACCTCTGAACCAATAGTTCAGTTCTTACTGTCTGCTGCCGACAATGAATAATGTTCATATTATGTTTGTTTTCATTGTGTCTGTGCATCTGTTAATGTAATAGACACCTTGTGTTATGGATGTTATGCACCTAATATGAGACATCTCTTGACAAAGTAATTGTTAACTATCTCAGATATATAATACACAGATAGGTACATCCAGGTATATACAGTATCAGTGGAGGCTGAATGGAATGGAATAAGGAATGGTTTGTACATTCCATTCATTAATACATTAGACTTATATAGCGCTTTTCTAGACATTCAAAGACGCTTCACAAACTGAAAAGATCGAGTAGTAATAATAAAAAATAGGGACCTAATTAAGGTAGTGCTGGGGACACATGGGAAGGGGAGGGGGAGAGGGTTAACTGGTGAAGGCAAGCTGGGTTTTTAGTACCATTCCTCATTCCTCATTCCTCATTCCTCATTCTGTTCCATGCATCCCCTCCAGCCCCCCCTGGTATCCATACTGTAGTTCATGGTTTCACTTTACAGTGTATAACATGTTCATATTCTAAATATGATGGTATCGATATGGCAGAATATGTATTATATCAATAATATTTAGAAATAGTAACATGGTACAGTGGTTACAACAACAATTGTGACGTGGTCTGGTGAAAAGTTCAGCATGTCGGCAATTCTCAAGTCGCACAAATGACCAAAAAGGGTTAGGGTTAGGGCTTCTTTTCTTTCTTTAAAAAAAAACAAAAAAACATTGTTTTCTGTTTGATTGCATATTACGAAGTGTTTAAGTGCCCACTCAATATAACAAACAACAGTTTTAGGATCACTAAATACTACATTTGTTAATTGGATTCACTGTATTGTCTGCTACTGGGTAAGTGATACATGGCTTGTAAACAAACTTAGGTTTTAGGACGTATTCAGAAAAAAGGACTGTGTGATCATCTAATTATATGTAGCCTAGTGTGTTTTAGCATGTTGATATTCTAAAACACTATGCGTGTGTTTTGATTCAGAGCGTGTTTCTCCGGTATTTGATTTGAGGTGTACCAACATTCAAATAAGCATAACTTCTTCAACTATTTTCAGATATCAATGTATGACACATCATTTGAAAGCTTACAGTCTTACAATCTGCATTTTCATAATCTTTCAAAAATGACTTTGCTCTACTTAAGGACTTTTTCACCAGACCCTGTCACAAATACATGACAAGCTCCTTGGGGATTCATCAACATGATGGATCATGCCGTTTCTGCAGGCTGACCCCTGCCGTTCCATACGCCTCCGTAGCCGTATGAGGCTCTCGGTTAATGTGCCACAACAGCCCCCGGGTACATTATGTGACATGTTGTTCAGCCACGACACTTGGCCTCTCCTTATCGACTTTATTTCATGTCACTCCGAGGTGCAACGCTACTCCACTGGCAAGGCAAAGAGGTGAATCTTTACGTCTCCAAAAGGGTTTTGATGAAAGATGTTCTATAGTATCCACCAGCTCCATTGCTTTTAGAGCAGATTTCTGACAAAACGAATTCTACTACAGACAAATTATAAGCATTGTGACTTGACCTTTTGATTTTGATCTACGTATTCTATGTATCTATGTATTCAGCATGCTCACCTGGCCCCTAAAGCAGCATTGCGTGACGTTAGAATTATAAGGTTCTATCTCCATTTTTGTCAAACTTGAG
>NC_137688.1:24419593-24614593 GCF_963989245.1 Nansenia antarctica
AGCCGCTGACCTGGCAGTGGATGAAGCCCAGGTTCCAGCCATTGTGGAAGATGGAGGTCAGGACCAGAGGGTAAGGGTAGATGGCCACCACCAGATCTGCCACGGCCAGACTCACAACGAATACGTTTCCTGAAAAACAAAGGGTAAACAAGTCATACCAACGGTATATTCATAAAGCATATATCAGCTATATAAAAGTACATCATTAGCATAAAGCATTATCTCATCTATGAATTAATTATTCATAACAAGCTTATGAAGCCATTTATGTCATTAACTACATCACACTGCCCTAGATACATTATCAATCAAACAAAGGAATCGTCGACAGTTCCAATCGTTGATGGAATGGATGAACATCTGGTCCACCGCAAATACCACTGCGGTTATGATATTTGAAGTTATCCATGTGAGTACACAATAAAGTTGGTGTCACAGACAAATATGTTTTGAAGTTCACAGATCTTTCATAGATCAGTTTGAGCCTGGATCAGCAGAGCATTTCCCATTCTATATTAATCTACTGTACCAGCTGGACCCAAATGGCATGACCTTTATTACCATGAAGAAAGTCAGCTCTCCTAAGTCTGACATCTGCTCCTCCTCTTAGAAGGATTTAGATACACCTGCTTTCACCACATGGTGTCTAGTGCTTTTGGAGAAGACTGAGAAGTACATGAGACAGTCTATAAGGCAAAATGTTATACTGAAAAGTATCATGAATTATTACTTACATTATTATTGTAAGTAATATTATTATTATATTATATTATTATTATTACATGTATGAACCTTCACAATGTTTAATCTTATCACAGTTGTATCTCTCAATACAGCAATTGATTGACTAACACAAAACGGCAGACGATAACTCATTATGAAACGGTAGTAAGATGTTACAACAAGGCTATTGCTCTTATGACAAGTTTTATGACAGAATTATAATGCATTGTACCTGCCAGCTTTTAAGTAAATTGTTGACGATAAAAAAAGCAAGCAACATACTTTCTGAGGAATTCAGAGAAAATGATTTCGCAAAAGCACTTAGTTATTCAACCTATTAGATGATCAAAGAAATATGAAGCAGGTCATTTGACCTCACCAATGTTGACCTGGAACTTGCTTTGCTCTCTGTCTTCTCTGGTTACCGCTAAGCCTTTGTGACGATGTTCCTCTTGGTTAGTTACGGCCTAGGGCCATAGTGGCGGCGTGGGATACACAGTTCAAAATATGAGGCAGACCCTCTTTCAATGGCAAAACCATCACACTCAAAATACACATGTTTCAGGACTAAGAGTGTTTGAAAATAAGAGGTGTGCACTGTAGCTGGAGCTGTTGATCAAAGTTTGTTTTAGGAAGCTAAAACAAAAAAAACATTTCCCTTGGTCTTTTTTGCTGAACTAGGCTTGGGCAAACCATTGGTCGAGGCTTTTCTACACCACTTCACAGACAGAAAGAGACATGGGAAAAATTCACAGGATCCTTTGAGAGGCATGGGAGTGCAAATACACACTCGCTGTTTTAACTGTTGACCATCTCACCTACACAGCTTCCTTCCTTGACTCAAACATGGTCTGGCTAAGAACAGACATGTACGAAGTGTGTTGACATTACCTGCTGAAGATGTACGGTACTTAATACAAGATGATAAAACAAACTACATGTGTGGTTACATTTAAAAAATAATTACAAGAACGCTTCCAGATATATTGAGCTTCCAGTGTAGATTTAGTTTGGAAAACGTTGTTAAATGTAGCATAATGACACTACTTGCATCCAATTACCACATTTATTTTAATTTAGCAACCTGCTCTAGGCGATGCAAGAGTGAAAGAAACAAAGACTGAGCGTTAATTTTCTTCCAGAGGAGATTCAAAGTGGGTCATAGAGCTGCCTCAGCATGCACAAAGAGCAAACAAACTATCAAGAGAACAATAGACTGAACAATAGAATGTAAATGCTTGCATCCACATTATGCTGGTTTGTGAATATAGTAGAAATTGGCAAATTATGCAAAACGTTCTAATGCTTTGGTCCTCATAAAGGGCAACCAAGCAAAATGTTCAGACTTTTCTTTTGAAACATGTACACATGTACACAACTACGTTTCAACGTTGTTGAGAATCACAAACTTGCTAGTCAAGCCAAAATACTGCAACGCAATGGATTGGGTGAGTAATCCCCACTGCTACCTAGTTAACTATAACACTACTTTACATTGTTAGCAGGCTCACAAAACAAGCTGTGTTAGTTGACTAGCGATGTGTCATTGATTTTCAGCAATGCAGAAATGTATTGACATTTTTCGAAAGAAAAGTCTGATCACTACATAGGATCCCGAAATGAGGACCAAAGCATTAGAACGTGTCACAAATGAGCCAAAAAATAATAAAAAATGCTGCTTTATCATATCATACATTTTTGCTAAATGTCCACTTTCCTACAGCAGGTGTATAGGTGGATGCCACACTACCAAGTCTATCATTGCACATTTGTCAAGTCAAATAATGAATAACTGGAGATGTCTTCAATAAATCAACAATACAAAAGCCTTGGTCCGTGAAACCTGTGCCTTTTCCTTCCACGAGTGATCAACAGTCATCTCTAGCTAGACATACATGGCTGAAGGAACACTGCAGTAATACCATTCATCAGATTAATAGCAAATTTATCTTGGAAGCCAGCATGCTTCATCCATAATAATCATCCATCTACTTAGTTACTATAATCCCATCAGTATCCTGTCAAACGTGGCAAATCTGTTATACTGTATTGCACCTAGTAACACCCCATGAAGCATTATGAATAGGTTGGTGAAGATTGGATTTGCAGACTAAAGGTTGTGGCTGAACAGAGTAGAAGTACAATATTACTTTATCCCTTACAACCAAAATTCATCTTCTGCTCTGCCCCCAACTTCCCCAGATAGTACACAAACACACGCTTAGGGGGAGTGGCGGGTCGGTGGCAGGGCAGCACTAGTCACTAGTTTGGAGGTTAAATGCATTGTTCAAGGGCACAATAACAGTACTGTAGGATCTAGGACCAGCAGCCCTCATGTAGTCAGTGGTTCAATTCCCAATTTTTTTACAATTCCCCCTGGTCACGGGTCCCCCTCACAGAAACTGTGGCTCACCTCTCCTCCAGACTACATAGCAACCTCTGAACTAGATAATTTGTTTTCCATTGCAGTGGAATTTGCGATGTCAAAAGAGCCCTGGTTATAAGGTCAATACTTGTTGCATAATCATTTTCAGAACAATGTTTCCTTTCTAGTGTAAATCAAATGGACCATCTCCACTCCACCCTGAGCACTGAAACCCACCTACAGTACACATCAGTACAGGATCAGTACAGTACAGTATATCTGCAGATAAGAGATAAGAAATCCCTGACAAGGTGACCCACAAAAGACGACTGATCTGTTTGTGAAAAGAGCACTAGAATCTGTGTGGAATGAGACCTCTACAAAGCCTTTTCAGTGATTGGACTTGTGATACAGAGTCTTCTGCTGATCAGATGCTGAGGAGCTTGATATCAAGATCTATCATTGTTATACTGCCAGAGGTTTCGGGTAGAGACGCTTCATGGACAAGTATCAGGTCTGTTCATCAATAGGTGTACTGTGTTGAATAATTTCATGTGATCTTAGAGGGACTAATATAAATCATGACTGTTTACATTGTAATGGGTAGATGAAAGCATTGCACCTGTAGGCTACATTACTGTAGCTAGCAATACAAAGTGCAGGGGCTGGGCTCGGTAGCTGTCAAAGCACCTAGCAGGGGCTACGCTAGCAAAGAGAGGGGGCTATGCTTGCTAGCCCAACTATTGTACACCATGTTGTTGTTCATGGGATGATAATGAGGGAAGCAGGACAAAGAGTCCAACCCAATTTGAGCAGATTCTCTGACCAGCATCATCATCATCACCAGCAGCAGCATCGGGACATTCAGAGAAGAGAACAGGTAAGTTTCTTGCTGTACAACATTTGACATACAGTATAATATACTGTAAGTACTCTAATGTTCATTACAATACTATTTTTACTGGCTGTATACGTTTGTAAGTGCATATTCTCCTTTGTAGAATTGAAAGATGACTAAATGGGGGTGGAAGGACTGCTCTTTTCTCCCAACAACAAGAAGCAGTCATTGTTGACATCAGGGCTGCCAAGTTTCACCAAAAGTTTGGAGTGAGATTTTTTTGGCGGTGGAGCGACCCAAAACTGTGCACGTTTTGGCAGCGGCGGCCCCTCTCTCCCACACAATTATTTGTGCTAGTTTCCTGCAATTTTACATTGTTGTTCATAATAAACCAACACAAGAAATGAAATGAAATAATTGGAACATTTGATAAAACAAGACAAATCAGACAAATCAGACAAATCAGACAATATATCATATTTATGAAATCTTAATAAACAAATACAGTAGCCTACAGAGTCTCCAAGAACATTGGGCCCCATCAACAGGACTCAGCCGCTTGGTCAGCAGCAGAAAGACCCTTGGTCATCATCTTATATACAGTGCATTGCTCATAGATGGCTATCATGTTATACAGTACATACCAGGATTTTTCTTGGGTCAGAATGAGGACCCAATTTTTTGGGGAGGGACCCCCAATTGTTGTATTTGTATTGTAAATTGTAATTAATAATAATATTAATAATAATAATTATTATTATTATGGAAGTCATTGTGGAAGTCCCTGGCCAGCGTGGTGGCAATGTCACCCTTTGTGAAGCCATAAGTAACTGGGGGGTTCTCCACCGTCATGCAAACCTGGGGCCATATAACACTGAACATCTCCTTACATTTCTGGGTGGTCTACAGGATTATGGCTGCGCGTAAGCAGCTGCATCAGCAAGCAGTTCATCCTGTATATGTCATAGTTTGGGACAATGTGAGCTTTCACCATGCTGTCCTGATATGTGAGTGGTTCACCAACAACTAGTGCTTCATAATGGTTTTCCTTCCACCTTACAGCCTCTTCCTGAATCCAATAGAGGAGTTTTTCTCTGTGTGACGGTGGAAGGTCTATGACAGACAGCCCTATGGAACAGGCCTGTGATGACATAACTGTGGAGTCTTGTCAAGGCTGGGTTTGGCACACCAGAGGGTTTTTCCCTGTTGCCTGGCAAGAGAAAATATTGGTTGATTGTGCAGTAATGTGCTTTTCATTTAGCTTTTTCAGTTTTTGTTATGAAAGTGCTGAATGTAGATATCACTTTGACTACGATAAGCTTTTGCTAAATGCATTTACAATAAACATTTTCTGTTAACGACATGCCCTGGATGCTGTGTCCTAAATGATTGTATGTAGTGTCTAACGAATGCTCTGTGGTGAATATATTTTTACTTGCTGTGTGTATGATCTGAACACAGTGTTTGGTTTTGAACACAGGACAAGTGGTTTTGAGGTGATAGTTTGATTTTGGTAGAAAAGTCTGGGGTTTTGTATTTTGTCAAATTGAATTTTTGGATTTGTGTTTAAGGTTTTGAGAAAATGGGTGAGGTTTCAAGAAATGTGTTTGAGCAACTGATAAAAACTGTATTAGCAGATCGATTTTTTATAGACTATTGACTTAGTAGTAACATAGTTTGTTTAAGAATTATACTTTTTACACATTTTACAGAATGACAAGATGATGGATGACAATCCTTATACATTGCTCATACATGTTGTTGCTGTGGTATTCATATTAGATAGTAATTAAGTCATAGTAGTTTTTTGTGATTACAAAAGGGCCTGTTCAAACTACTTTACTTTTTACAAACGCTGCTCAATTCTTCTATTCTACTTCTTTCTTCTTATACTGTACAATATATTCACACCAATAAACATGCACTGTTACATATAATTAATAAACCAACCGAATCATCTGTGATCCTACTGAAACATAGTAACATTTACTAAAGAGTAAAATGATGAGTTCTAACTAAACTCTCCACAGTAAGAGTCAGGCAGCCGGTATAGAACCTCCCTCCCTCCAATTACATCAGCTGCAGCTATGCATAATGTGTACCACACAGTTCCCCTTGAACGAGCAGGGAAGTTTAGTTGATATGACTGCCCCAGGCACCCAATTCATGTCAGATCCACTCACAGAGAGTGGGAGAGAAGAAAGCATTAGTGAAAGGCTATACTTACACCGCAAATTACTAAAGAAAAACTAGTTAATCAAATGCTTTTGTATTATTTCCCCCCGAGAGAAACAGATGCACGCTTCTGCTAAATTGATCCCAATTGACATGTAACATGTTTATGAGCTGTCTCTGTTCCACTATATAACAAACCCCAGAACCTGCATCCATGCAGGAAGAAGCAGCATGTATAATATACATGCTGCTTCTAGATATTATCTATGTGAAGAGCTGAGGTGTGTGGGGAGATGGGGAGGGTCTATTGGCAGAGGTGCTCTCTAGGTGCTCAGAGTGTTGAAATGATTATTTTACACGGCAGCGGGGGTGGGGGGGGGGGGGCGCCCCGGCCTAGTAATGCTAACAGACAGTAGTGTCACAGTACATACAGGCTCACGAGCTGAATTTGTTTAATAAAAAATAGAGACAGCGTGTGTGTGTGTGTGTGGGGGGGGGGGGGCAACTGTGGCGTGCCATTGAAGAACAATGAGAGTACAATTACATCTTGTATGCATGCGTGGTTCGGTTTGCCTTTGTGTTGCTGTGGGTGTGATGAGTGTGCATGGAAGAGCATCTATGCTGGTCCTTTAGTTTTCCTTTATGGACAGCTTGGGACAGCGTCATAGCACACTAGAGAAACAGAAAGAGCTACACAAAGCAAGGGTCTAGTGGGAGCATTACTGGAATCATCTGACCTACTAATCACACTACACAGTGCACTGGGGTAACTCTTAATCAACAACAGTCTCATCAACAATGGTATTTATTTAGTATTTACTATGTGTGTTAACATGTTTTTTTCTTTAAATCATTTCACAAAATTAGCAACTTCTTAGTAACAAGAGGTAGGCAACTTTTGGGTAAAGTATAGTACATTACAAAGGGAAACAGAAATGTATCTTAATTATTACTACCCCTCCGCCATGACCCTTTGTCTTTTGCCCTAGATTACTCCACTGCATTTCCTTTTCCCCTCTTAATGAAACCTTCTTCCTTTATTCTTATTTTTATTTCTCACCATGACAACAATGTTCACATTCATTTTCTTCCTGTATACCGTATTCTTACAGATTGCTTTTATTATTATTACTATTTCTTTTTTGTACTATTATTTATTATTATTTAATTATTTTTATTTTTAGCTTTTTAATTATTTGTGGCCCAAGAATACCTGTGGGTGGGGGGTGGGGGGTGGGGTGGGGGGTGGGGGGTGGGGGGTAGAAAACAAACAAAACAAAAAATAAATAAATAAACAAAGACTGCTATTACTTCTTGTCACTTGCCACTGACTGTTGTTTGCAATAAAAAGATTTGTAAAAAAAAAAGAAAAGAAATATCTTTCTTTTACAATAATAGTATCTTATTGAATATCACCTCCCATCCCCCAGAGACACACACACACACACACACACACACACACACACACACACACACACACACACACACACACACACACACACACACAGCACAGCACACGTGTATATGATTTATATGACTACATGACTTGTTTATATGATTTAGTTGAAATGTATTTGTTGAAAGTAATCAACAAGTAGCTAAGTAGTAATTATTAAGTAATGATTATGTAATTATTCTGTGTTTTCATTAAGTTTTTATGTAGCCTAATTGCCAGGTAATAAAGCTATACTGTGCATGAAGCTCCCAGAAGGAGGATAGACCACTAAACAGATGCCTTAGCGTGTATCTATTTGGTACAATTCTATATTTTAAAACAGACATAATGACAAGGCAAAGTAAAGATGATAGCATATTGTATTATAGCTTATAATAAAAAGGCTCCCAACTCATCCTGTTATATCATTGAATATCAACTACACTACAACCTGTTCAGTGGTCCAACTGGTACAGAGAGAGAGACAGAGAGAGAGAGAGAGAGAGAGAGAGAGAGAGAGAGAGAGAGAGACAGAGTGAGAGAGACAGAGAGAGAGACAGAGAGAGAGTGAGATAGAGAGAGAGGGAGAGGGAGAGAGGGGGAGAGGAGGAGGGACAGAGAGAGAGTGAGAGAGAGAGAGAAATGATGTATCAACTATGAACAATGGCTTCCTTTTCAGTAAGATTTATCAAATCCCTTGGCTCTGACAACATTGGTAACAATTCATATTCAGTGCATGTACACTGAGCTTTTATTGCATCTATTAGCAAACAATATGGGCGATGTGGGAACTTCTGTACAGAAGTCGCCGTAAGACAGAAATACATTATGCAGATATGGAATATACAGTATACAGTATTTACATACTCCATAATCCCTTGTGCTGCACATGAAATACAGTAGTAAATCACTGTATGTTCATAGGATCTGAATCTCGATCTGTAGTTTCCATCTGAAAACCATGATATACCATAAAGGATGTTGAGCCATCTGTAAGGCTGATATACAGGCTGTAAGGCCATCTGTAAGGCTGATATACAGGCTGTACAGCTCAACTTGGCAAGCGTAGGAGAGGCAGAAAGGTTGGTTGTTGACCCAGTGATAGATGCAGGGAAGCCATTGGCTGGATCAGATCTGTTTGATATGGAGCTAGTTCTGCTGCCAAGTACAGTAATGTAACTTCTGATCCAGTAAGACAGTGTTCAGCTTCTGTGGAAGCCTAATCACCAACAAAGAATGCTCTACAAAATCTGCTGTGTATAGCATAAAACAATTAAACGATGATATACAGAATGCAATTTGACAATAGCTGCTGGACTAATTTACGAGGTTAGGTACTTTGTTGAAAATGTATTGCCTACTGTGTGTGTGCATGCGTGTGTGTGTGTGTGTGTGTGTGTGTGTGTGTGTGTATGTTTGCATGTGTGTGTGTTTCTGTGTGTTTAATATAGTTTGATTAATACTATATTACTACTATAATATAGTATGATTTTGTGTTAAAATACACTTTTTAAACCTATATATATACACTTCACTTGCCACAAACACAACTGTATTAGCCAGGGGAGGCTGCTGGAGGGGGAAATTGGAGGACGGGCTCATTGTAATGGATGGAATGGAATAAGGAATGGTATCAAACATTTGTTTTTGTGTTTGTGTTTCTTACCATTCCTCATTCCATTCCATGCACTACAATGAGCCTGTCCTGGTGTTATTAACCTGTGACAGGTTATATGTCTGCATAATCATTCATACCTCTCTGTGTGTGAAGAGGACACTGCAATGTTGACCAGCTACAGGGTTCTGCGTATACATGAGTATGAGACATTTGAAAGAAAATGAAGAGACAATTGATGGTTGGTAGGCTACTATAGGCATTATGTCACATGCACGTTCACACACTGTTGGTGGCCGGTGTGCGCGAGGGGAAAAAACTAAACCGTGTGATGCGTAATTGCACATAAGAACGTGAGAGTGGTCAGCAAGACAAATAAACACTTTCAGAGATTCAGAGGATTTTCTATGATTTTTTAAATGTAATGCTCTGCTAAATCACAGACAATAGTATACATACACATTATGTGCATATTGTTACAGGAATTTCATTTCAAGCCTTTATTTCAACTCGGGAACCACTGAGGGAGACCCTCATTTTCGTTGGGGCCGAGTGCACAGGATATACATATAATACAGTGCAACAATAATAAACACAATAAGAACAATAACAATAATAAACACACGTTTCAACAAGGATCAAACAAAGCAGGCACAAATAGATTCACAATGGTCCTTATAGTCATTGCCTTGAATTGACTGATAGATGGGAGAGAGTCTATCTTAAAAGTGCTTTTTTGTAGCAGGTTTCAGGAGTGTAAAGCAGCAAGTAAGAAGGGAGTCTTTCCCAGCTCTCTACGCATACAGGGGAACTCTGTTGGAACAAGCCAGTCATTTGATCGAGTGAGGTAAGGGCCAAGATTCTGATTTGACAGTACAGAAATGTACGATGGCAAATTCCCCAAAAGCGCCTTATGAATAAACAGATACCTATTTCGCCTAATTTCCATGGATGACCAACCAATCATGTTATATAAAAGACAATGGTGAGTGTTGTAATTAGCACCAGTGATCAATCTAAGTGCAGAGTGATAGACTAGTCAAGTGGCTTTAGCGTTGAAGACGCAGCATGTCCATAGATCACATCACCATAGTCCAAGACAGACAGGAAAGTTGCTTCCACAATTATTTTTCTGCAAACAAGGGAAAATAGGATTTGTTTCTGTACAAAAAGCCAGCCTACTGACGCAGCTTGCTGACAAGGTTATCAGACACTTAAATGCGTAATAGTATAGAAGAAATAAAACCCCCGAATGCAATAAACACTGATACAGCATATAAACACAACTTGCTGTTTACTAGTATATTGGCTCAAAAATGTATCTGTGCGTAAATGCATTCCTATTCACACCTGCACGTATCCGGGGATGCGCGCAGGTTGCAGCCGTCCCTCTTTATCTCCACAGCAGCTCATCTCGCTCTCTCTCATACTTTTGGACACATATTTACACATTTTCCACTTTCTTGTAGCCGACAGTAGGAATACAAGCTAAGCTATAAAACAGGCACCTATAAGACTTACCTGCGTTTCGTAGCTTTTTGTTTCTGTACACGGAGAAAATGACCAGGAGGTTGCCCAAAATATCAACAACTATCGTGAAGATCAGAATGCTTCCCAAAGTTGTCGCAACCCACGGAGGGCGATTCAGTGCGTCGTGGTGGACCAGCGAAGAACCGTTCGTCAGACCGCTGTCATTTATGATCATTTTATCGTATCCCTTCACCCTCTTCAGTCTGCTGAATAAATCTGAGGTTTGCGCTCCATAGCAGCCGAGTGTGCGTGTAGCGCAGCTGAAACCTGGGATGGTATTCTATTTCACCATGTTGTGTGTCCTCATTAGGGTGGAAAAGTTTCATTTATTCTGCCACTTAAACACGTGACTACACTTTTATAGTCTTGCATCTCCCATTACTATGCTGCTTTGACACATTCTGAATCAACTTCAGTGCTTTCTGAATGCCATGAACAAGTACTCAAGATGGAGTGGAGAACATGCCGCCCAGTGGATGAGCATGGTATGCGCTTCTCTCCACGAAAACAATGGAGTTTGATGTCTGTGTGCCGCTCATTCATCAACACTCGCACAAGTTGATCATTTATTCATATATATGTTCATTAATAATAATAATTATTATTATAATGTTTTACATATTCATGCGAAAAAAACAATTAACATCTAGGGGCGAAAAAATGCATTTCTCATTAATTCCATTGGTTAAATACTGATTAATATTTTTTGAAATATTGTTTAATATATATGACTATAGCAATAAGTAGTAATAAAGTTCAAAGTTAAAAGATTAGCGTATAATTCATAAACTGTGAACCATATATTCGAATTATTCTCTTTTTTACTGACCTGAAATGTGCAATCTTATTTTATCATATGACTTTTGAAGAATAATGTAATTTATTTTCAGTCTTTATTTTCATAATAAGTAGGTTTTTGCAATAGGCGAAGCAACCATTTTCTTTTTGCAAATTGTTAGCCATAGGCATTCCACATCAATGTAGGCTACGGTCAAATTCTAGATTTTTGTTCATCATTATCATATCCACCCTGGGTCATCATCAATAACACAACTAATGGTAGTGCCAATACAATAACACATACGGAGAGAGAGAGAGAGAGAGAGAGAGAGAGAGAGAGAGAGAGAGAGAGAGAGAGAGAGAGAGAGAGAGAGAGAGAGAGAGAGAGAGAGTGAGAGAGAGGGAGAGGAGGACTCGGAAAAAGCGTTGGAACTGCAACATAATTCTCAATTCAACTCTGACTGCCAAATTAATTTAGTTACACAATTTTACAGTTAAGAAAAAGAAGATTGTTGGACATATTTGGCTCACACACAGACACACACACAGACACTCACACACAGTGATGGGAGAGAGTGTGACACACTCACACTCACTCACACACACACACACACACACACACACACACACACACACACACACACACACACACACACACACATACACACACATACACACACACACACACACACACACACACACACACACACACACACACACACACACACACACTCTCACACAAGTCAACTCACCCTTGTCAGAATTAATAGGCTACTTTAAAGGCAGGGTTGAAAAGGAGATTTTCCCTTCTTTCAAAAACTTCAAAGTTGCTAACACAAAGCAATCCAACGTAGGTTTCAGGACTGTGGCTTGAGTTATGGCTGAGAGAAACAGCACACATATTTTTACCACATGAAAATAACATTGTGTTTGCATTATTATTATTATTTGTATGTGTTAGAGGCCAGAAAAGCATAGCATTTAAAATAATGCAATCATATAAATGAATGTTGAAACAAAAAAATGTTTCTGGGATCTTAGACTAACTAACTTAACTTCAGACTAATAATGTGCAAGACAACAACCTAATGTTGAAAAGAAAAGACAATTCAATACAACTTTGCATTTGCTAATTTATCAAGCTAATGTCCCCAAATAGGTATATTGATGTATCATGATCTTCCTCCACCTCACCAATACGTAATGAGTCTCAGCATTGCACTTCTATAGAAGGTCAAAGGTAAAAAAAAAAAAATACATTCATCATCATCATCACCATCATCATCATCACCATCATCACCATCATCATCATCACCATCAATGCCATCATCTTCATCATTAGGAGTTACAACAAAATAATTAGCATAATTGCATTCCAGTCTCATACTTATTGGAGTCACCTGTCAGTAGAGATTCATATCATATGGAAACATACTCTCCTGTATACATACAGTCAGTATTATGCAAATGATACAATATATTCTTCAAACAGTAACTGCTCTCTGAGTTATGGTACCATAAATACGGCTCCACCTGCATACAGCTCCGCCTAGCTGTTACGGCATTCATACCACTGTTCTTCTCCTCTCCCCGGGTATTCACTTACAGTGCTTCTCTCTCTTCAACACCTCTCCTTTAATCTGCCAGGGTTTCCTACGCTTGCCCATAGTGCACTACCATTATGTGCACATCTGACTGTTTTCAAAGTGACACAGTTAGTTATACTGGCTGTTGTTCAAAGGTCTAGCGGGAAAACGTGAGTAGAGTTGATCAACAACAGGGAGTTGATACTGACTTCCTCTCTTACTAAGCCTAGGGAATGAAAGCTTTTATTTCATGAGGATAACTATCTCAGAACACTGGGAAAGGTGGACACCTGTGGAACGACAGGATCCTCAGGTCCCGTAACAGCTTATCACCCCCCCCCCTCCACATACCCCACTGAACTATCTGCATTTTGTTCTATCTATCTATCTATCTATCTGTTATGTCCTCTGTTGAGAGTGGGTTGGGGCAGAACCCAAAGGGGAAATGATGCAAGCAATGCTATCAGATAGAAATAGTAAACAGTAAAGTACGTGAGTCTATTTACTCATTTTCAAAGCTGAACTTCTCATGACCTGTGTCTGGTCTGCTGTCTCCACTCACTTACAACAACAACTTGTTTACTGTCAAGCTTTGCTGACATGATGTTGGGATATAATGTGTTCATGACATCTGTACTAGACAACTGTGTGCTCATCATGTCATGGGTTGTGAACGTCAACTGAATCATTATTGAAATTAAATATGTTCATGATGAAGTGCTAACCACTATTTGCTCCTCTTTCAGCAATGTTGTACTTACTGCTTGAAGGAGGACTGTGTCCTGAGTGCTATCATCACCCCTCTTCCTACTGTTGAGGACATGATACCGTTCCCACATTTCTCTAAAAGCCAGTGGAGGGCTTCCCCTTCACTCTCAATGTGCTGCTCAACGGTTATGTCTCCTAGACTATCCCCAAGGATGAACAGAACCAGTGTGTGTCTGAGAAGCTCCAGGTGTTCGAAGCATGAAGCATCTCCTCCTGTATGTCCAGGCGGAGACCATGAGGTCCTGGTGAACACAGAGACACACGTTGCACAATCTGCTGTTTAACCAGCTCAGAGGTCAACTCTACACTAGACCACTCGACCACAGTGACCTGCCGCCCTGCCACTTCTCCCTGTCTCTTCACACACTGAGAAGTTCTACTCAGGTATAACTAACCTGAAACGGGACATTGTTTTCTGCTAAACTCTTTGCAGCTAATCTGTACCCCAGCAGCACAATCCTTAGCTCTGAGAAGGGGAAGGTAGCACTGTGTCAGAGAGTGAGAGAGAGAAAGAGAAAGAGAGAAATAACTTTTCTCATTAATTCACAATAAAGGTGTGTGTGTGTGTGTGTGTGTGTGTGTATGTGTGCCTTAAGTAGAATCTGCAGAATCACTCCCCATCTTCCGCCGAAGACTGAAGACCCATCTCTTCAGGCTACACCTTAACTCTCCGCCCTGAGACATCTACTACCCCCTAGTAGTGTTTCCCCAGTGTCATATAAAAAAAAATACAAAAATCTCTAATTTTTCTAGCACGACGACTGCCAATGGCCCCAGGCCTGAGCATAGATTACTTTTATCTGCTATGACTGGTGGATAGATGGTTCACTTACTTAGTCAACTGTATTTGTTGTAAGTCGTTTTGGTTAAAGGCATCTGCTAAATGCCAAAAATGATTAAAAAAATGATGATGATGAAGTAAATTCTCTTTAAATTCCATATGTCTATCTACAGGTATTCTTATTCTACACATACTGTATTATGGATTTGTGTGTGTACTGCGTACATACAGTTGAATAAACCCAAGAGAAGTAAACTCTGAAATACTAGTAAATAGAAGTAGATAACTGAAATAAACTCACAAACTCACTTACTGATCTTATGATCTCTCTCTGTTCCTGCACAACCATCAGTCTCTGTTTCACTCTCTCTTCACTCTTCTCTGCTCTCCTTCTCTCTTCTCACTTTTCTCTCTCTTGTTATCTTATAATGGCCTCTGTTTCTCCCTGTCTCATTACACACTGGGCAGTTCTCCAAAGGTCAAACTCCTCTCTGCCCAGGATGGTGTTTCCTGCTGCAGCCCTCTCCTCTGCTCTGTACCCCAGTAGCACACTCCTCAGCTCTGGGAGATGGAGTCACAAACATCCCTTAATCAGCTGAGGCACTATTAAATTATGCAGAGTTTGTATAGCATACCCTACATTTTAATTTTCTATCTTAATTCAGAACTTTTGACTATGACTGCTGTCATAGTTGAGTTCCAATCTATTTCAATCAAGTTATTATTTCATGTTAGCGTTTCATTATGCACTAGATTTCATTCAGTTCAGTGAAACCAATGATTAAAATCATGACAATATGACAATACTTGTCTTAACTTTGGCGACACAATTAATAATCCCTCGAATACCAACTACAATTTGTTTCCAGGCTTATAATGCTGTAGCTACCGTACATTTGGAAGTGACTCTGTTTAGACTTTACCTTGACGACCACCTGGAGCCATTTCTTTCTTCTCAGGAGTTCCACTATGCAAATGTGTGCGCTAGAAAATCAATGAACATACGTATCATGCTTATGGATACTGCTCATTCAGGAAGACAGCCAGTTGGTAAGATTCAGGCTTCACTCTCGGCATAGGCAGGATGCAGGGGGATGAGGCTGGCTGAAATTATTAAGCTGCTCCACTGGTTTCTGGCTTTGTCCCACCTGCTTTGCCTCATCTGGGGGAAAGGAGGGACAAATACAGTATACGATCCATATAAGCCTATATTGGGGAAAACAGAATTGTTTAAACCAAAACCAAGGAAATATAATAATTATATAGCCAGAATGCAAACCCTTTCAGCTGAGGTTTAAGTAAAGGAAAGGACCAGAGAAGTGACTCAGAGAAAATAAAGTGATGGTTAATAAAGTGAGTTCCACACTCTAACTTTTACCCTGGTTCTACGAACCCTAAACAGTGAAGAATTTGGGCAAAACAACCAACAACAAATATATTTTCAAACCTTCTCCCAGTTGTCAAATATGAGGAAATCAATAAATCTCTAGGGATATGAAGTTAACTTTCACCCACTGCTTTCCCTGCAGCAACTGGCCCGAGGTATTTTGATTCTTGCCTATTTCTATGTCAGACAGTGAGGGCTGCAGTGAGAGAGTTGGTCTCCAGAAGAGAATGTTAAAATGTTGTTCCCTAGAACAAGAGTGTGAGAACCTTGGTCTTGAGACCAGACTGTAAGATTGTTGTTCAGTGTGAGAAACATTGGTCTTTAGAACAGAGACTGTGCTAAATCTGATACAGGACATACATACAGGACATACATACATACTATAAAATCAGGACATACATACAGTAAATCATACTACGGGTTGATGAAAAGAAGCAATGTGATTGGCCGAGAGGCGTACGAAGCCATGATTTAATAATGATCAGGTCATGCTTAAATCACCTTTTATGATATTCCTACATAAAACACTGCAGTAGATTTGTGTCTCAGGTTCCTCTGACAACGTTTGTAGTTTCAAGAACTATATTTCTCAGTGACGGGCAGAAGCCAAGCCACCACAATCTATCACAAAATAAATAATTGTTTTCTTGTCACAGTTTTCAGATTTGTGTAACGGTTGTATACAGTAAAAGCAATAACACCCTTGAGGCCGTGATTTATCTTCAGTATTGTCACTTGGGGTTTCCCGGCATGACGTGCAGTGGAGTGCCTCACAACAACCCCTACCCCAGACAACACCCCTACCCCAGACAATATTGATGATAAATCACAGCCTCTCTGGGATGATTGCTTAATTAAAGCCTGTGTGATATTCTCCTGTTGAGACCTAGGTTCTGGGCCCTGGACAGTCTGGACGGATTGATGGCAGCTGCTGGATTGAAAAATCAGGTGTAGTGCTGAGGCACAAATGTGTACATTTCAAGCCTGCAAACTGCGACACTTTAAATGAATGTGCAATAACACTATGTGCAATATGACAACCCTAGTCGTTTTATCTGTACAGTATAGTATAGTGGATAGTGTACATAGCCTTTATTTATGTAAACCAGCTCCTTTCCCTTCTTGTTTTTTTAGTTTTTTTTTTCTTTCCTAGCACCAGGGGAGCCACCCCTCCCAAATGTCGTTGTTTGGTACCTGTACTATAGCAATGACAATAAAGACCATTCATTCATTCATTATGGAGAATTAATTCAGTCAGTAAAATACACAAAATAAATCCAGTCCAGTTTTACCAGTTGTACCAGATAAAACAAATAAAAAAAAGTCTAACAAAAATGCATTAAAACATCCTCCTCTCCTGTCCTCTCAAATCACGTTATCCAATCCTACTGTAGTGTATATTAGACTTAGCTGGACCCCGTCTTTTGTGCCAAGCACTTAGCTACGGTTGGCTTGTTTGGCAAGGTTAATATGGAGTTCTCTTTGGAATGCTGTAATGTACGCATCCTCCATGTGTCACTCAGCAGGCCCTGGCTATTTTCAAATGCAGGAAGTACAGTAACATCAATTAATTCTGATATATAAAGCTGGATGGTGGCCATGTTAACCGAGCAGGCAGGATAGCCCTTCAGGAAGTGGTGACTGTGTGATGGGGTTGAGTCATGACATCAAAAAGATATATTGAATAAAAGACAAAGTATACTTATATTTTGAAGGATAAATAATAAAATAAGAATAATAAAAGATGGTTGAAAATATTGTATACAATATATGAGTAAGACTTGGCTAGTGTGGTAAACCTACCTGGGTGGAGTTAGGTGGACAATCAGGCTCGGTAATCAAACTGATGGACTGCACCTGCATCCGCACCAATTCTGCACATATTGGAGGGCGGACGCCATTCGCAGTTGTTTAGGGCTGCCGGCGGCGAAGATAGCGAATGAGGTATATTTGTATGCTGCTAGGGCAAGAATAGCGCTAGGGACAGGGTTACTATAGCTGTGCAATCCGGCCACTCTCTGGTTTCAGTCGGGGGCGCTCCTACCAGCTGGGGAGCGTTCCAAGTTTATGCACCGTGATGACGGGTCCCCCGAAGGTTCCTTCACTACAAGCCGAGTTGACAGGGTGCTACAAAGCACAGACGCCAGGGGAGGGTCTTGTCACCAGGGCGAGTTAAGTGCCTTTTTAATGAAAGACCTTTCATGTTATATCTTGTGTGGCATTACTATTTGTGTTGTCTGTGTGTATGGGGTTGGGAATTTGAGGGCTTATTTTTGAGGGGTGAAACTTACCCCGGTTCTCTGAGTAGCATGAGTGAGTGTCTCACTATGGGAATGCCTCCTGCGTGATCTCATCAGAAGCTCAATAACATTGCGCCAGCCCTCATTGGCGGGCACAGATGACACTCATGTCAGGAGGGGAGGGACCCACCTCCTTTATAAGGCACAGCGTCATCGTCATCCAAAAATCGCTTCTTGCAGAACCTTCTGGTGAGACCCTCAATCATGCTACTCAGAGAACCGGGGTTATGTAAATAACCTAAAGTTCTCTTTCATAGCATTCATTTCATGTCTCACTATGGGAAAATACTGACTCCCGGATTGCCAGACATGACATGGCAAGACGACAACTGTCCCCAATGGACCCTCACACACTAGGAGCCATGTCCTAAGAGGAACCCAAACTGAGGACTGAATGTGCTAGAGTTGGTGTCATAACATCCAACCTATAAAATCTAGCAAACGTGTAACCCAGCATGGCACCGCACACACCTCCTAGATAGAAACCCCCTTAAAGAGAGCCCACAAGGTCGCTAAAGGTCGCTGGCTTTCCCATCTGCGGATTTGCCAAGGACACAAATAACTGGTCACCTTTCCTGAAACTCTGAGTCCTGTCTAAATAAATACGCAGCGTGCGGACAGGACACAACGTATGTAAGCGCCTGAGCTCTTCAGAGGCGAAAGGCGGAGGGTAGAAGGCAACCAATTCTATAGGGGTGCAAGAGTCTACAACCTTTAGAATAAAGGCTGGGTTAGGCAGCAAACTGACCCTAGAGTTCCCTGGGGAGAACTTGGTGGACAGGAAATGGTGGACAGGAAAGAGCATCCAGTACTATAGGGTGGTCCCATGAAGGAGCCAACGGCCTAGACCTAGGCAGTTTCCTCCGGGCCCCCTTCATAAACTGGCACACCAACAGCTGCTGGTCTTTCCACCCAGGCCAATATGGCAAGCTGAAATAGCTGCCAAATACACCTTAATGGTTGAGAAAGCCTTATCCTTCTCAATCAGGTCCTACAGAAATGACAGAATTACTGTCACAGAACACTGAAAAGGGACAGCGTGTGACGCTAAGCACCAACTCTCGAACACACGCCACTTAGGACAATAGGAGTGTCAAGGATTTCCTCCTTCTCCTTGGCCGACAGGTTGGTGAGACCGAGGCAGCGTGCCCTCTCTTGCAGAACCATGAGGCCCATGGATCTACCCATTGGCTTGGATGGCCATCTTGTGGAGACGAAGGATATGATCTGTTTTAACGCAGATTTCATCCCACAGGGCTTTATCTGGGTTGGCAGTCATATCCTCCTCCAGCTCAGCCTGGTAGGCCGATGGAAGGACAGAGGCATTGAGACAGAGCCGCTGCTTTGTAGCACTTATCGGTAAGGCTACACAGGAAGCGGTCTAATTTGGCGGGCAGGGACGGGGCAACGAAGACATGGAAGCCTTCGGGTGCAGATGGCTCGCTACCACGGGCCCGAACGGGGGAATGTGGCGGAGGCCGAGGGAGTCCATCCCCTCACAATCCAGATGGGAACCCCCAACCACGGGGTGTTGAACGGCCGTTTTTTGTTTACCCGTTTTTATCACCACCTGCAGTCTCTTGCCATCAAATCGGGACTTAGCAGTTTCGGCTTGGGCCATGGGCCATGGGATATTCAGCCTGTTAGCCGCTCACTTGCACATGGCTTGCATGTCAAGATCCAGGGGAGACGGGGTGGAGGGTTGGTTAGCTCCAACAGGCGTGGAGGGCTTTGCAGCCCCGTGCCTACCCATGGAGAAGTGGGATTCCTCTTCGTCATCGGTCGACAAGTCTGAGTCGGGCGACTCTCCCTCATCATTGTACGCATCTCTCTCTGGGATGTACTGAGGACTCTCTCTGGGATGTACTGAGCATCTCTCTCTGGGATGTACTGAGCATCTCTCTCTGGGATGGACTGAGCATCTCTCTCTGGGATGTACTGAGCAGAGGTAAGGCCTTCATCTCCCTCATCATCCAGCACCGGGAAACCAACGTCAGGGCTTGATGGAACTACGTCCACCATTAGCCATTGCTGGCTAGTGGGTTGTAGGCTAGATGCTAGCAGATCTACTAATTCGCTAGCTAGCTTGTTCAGCTGCCATGCAAAAAAAGTGAGGGACCAGGGGAGGGATATTGCTATCTACCCGCTAGCAATGACTTGCAGAAAAGTATTGCTACTTTTCCGTTGGAAAAGGGCACAGCCTTACCATCAGAAGAAGGGGGGTCTTATTTGATTATTTGTGTGGGCTGTGTGAGCCGTGTTCCCTGGGCAGAGCGCCCCATTGTGCAGTGAGTTTTAACCTTAATTGTGTGTCAGGCTGGTGTGGCAGGTCTGTGTTTTTCTTTGGTTATGGGTGTGTTTTCCTAAGTTGAATTGCTGTGCTGTGAATGGTTTTAAGGTGCTTAGTCCCTAGGCTTCTTGGTGGGGGGGCTAGTTGCATTGTGCCTGGGGAGCGTCCTGTCCTTACCTCGTCTTATGAATTTGATCATCTAGAGTATAATATTGCATAATATTGTATAATATTTTCTAACACTGTGTTGTGTGGTGGTGTGTTCTGACCTCTGACGCCGGACCATAACGGTTAAAAAAAGCTGGTGGCAGTGTAGGCCCGCTAATTGAACCCAGTAATTGGTTCCCTCTCATTCGTGGTTCCGGTTCATTACAATAATATAGTTAAACATGAAGCTGAGGAATATGCTTCCACCCACACATGGGCACATCAAATGTTAGTTTGAAGACTCACATTTACATAATGGTTACTTATCTATGTGAATAGAATATAAACTGAATATATTGAGAATATCTGCTCTTATTGAGAGGCAATGCCAAATTAGAATAACTTCAGCATAGCATTATTGCATTTATCCTCATTAGAGAGCTAATAGACAATGATGACCTGCAGTTATTAACCTGTGCTGATGGACAATCTAGATGAAGACTGAATAAATGAGGTCCTCTGTCTGTGAATGACTGAATGAATTAATGTCTTCGGTGAATGAAAGGTCTTCTGTGTGTGGCATAATGCACTCAAGGCCCCGAATGGCTGCAGCTAATCAGTAGAGGAATACACTGTGGGACAAGGCCACCTTTCTGTTACACAAGGGGAGGTCCTCGGGACTAAACTAAGGCACTCAGGTTCATAAATGAGGGAGCAGGTACATGAAACCAGTTCATTAAAATTAAGACTTTATTGAATGACTAAAATAGATGCTGCCAAGTTAGAGAGCCTAAAAAGTGGATTATGGTTCAATAACATAATTTAACACATCTATGCTTTAAAAAGGTTCGCGCCCCCCACTCAAAACCAAAGAACAGACATGGATAAAATGAAGAGTAGGCTAAATGACCAGTTGATCTAGAGTAAAAAAAAAAAGAGCACAAATAGCAAGACAGCTCAATACATATTATATACCTAAATACCATTACATTACAGAAATTACAGTCTTATATACATACAGTCTTATATACATTCTAAATGCTTGATTTAGCAAAAGGTACAAACAATTGAGAGCAATATAACTAAAACCAAATGGTAGACCACATCAGTAGAATGTATTATCAGTAGAAAAGTACAATAAATCTTTATTTCTTTTAACAAAGCGTGGTGCATCTCCTGCAGTGTGATATCTGTAATCATACCTTGTGTAGACTCTCCGCTCAGGGTTGCCTGATGGGATTGAGAATTTCCAACCTAACCAGTCTAAAAACTGCTAAATCGACCAAAAACCAGCCCATCTGGCAACCATGTCTCCGCTGCATCAGAGTCTACTTGTTGCGCAAAATAGGCCAGGGTTGTCACATCCTTTGTTGGACATCTCGTTTCTTAAGTCCTGGTATATTGTGCCATTTCTTTACTGTTTGCCATCTGGAATACCCAGGGAGACGCAGACAGCAGAAGTAGAAATTGAATAGTAGAATAGAAAAAGAAACCGCTATAACCAGCTGAATGATGTAGCCTACCCAGGGGTGAAAGTGGTTTGAGTTTCTTACAGGAACTATAGGCTACTACCCCAACCTTCATCGTTTCATATTGTTCTCCTCCTGCCCCCAGCTTCATGCATCCCTGAACACACACATCGTGGTGTTGGTGTCGAAATTAGAAACACTTTAGGGCTGCCATGTTTCACCAAAAGTTTGGAGTGAGAGTTTTTGGTGGTGGAGCGACCCAAAACTGTGCACGTTTTGGTAGCGGCGGCCCCTCTCTCCCACACAATTATTTGTGCTAGTTTCCTGCAATTTTAAACCAGCACAAGAAATGAAAATAATTGGAACATTTGATAAAACAAGAGAAATTCAGATAATATATCTTAAGTCTTAATAAACAAATACAGTAGCCTACAGAGTCTAAAACAAAATTGGGCCTCATCAAGTGAACTCAACCCCTTGGTCAGCAGCAGAAAGACCCTTGGTCATCATCTTATATACAGTGCATAGATGGCTATCATGTTATACAGTACATACCAGGGTTTTTCCTGGGTCAAAATCAAGCCTTGGAGGTTGATGTTGTGCACGCGCAGTGCGCCCAAATTTTCTTTGAGGGACCTCCAATTGTTGTATTTGTATTGTAAATTGTAATTATTATTATTAATAATAATAATAATAATAATACGATGCGATTTGAAAGTACCAGTAGGCTACCAGATACGTATGCACATATTTTGCTACCAGGGTTGCCAGATGGAATTGACCATTTCCAGCCCAACCAGTCTACAAGCTGCCGAATCCACCCGTCCAGTGTGACCAAAAGTAGCCCAATCTGGCAACACGGCTTGCTTATGGAAGCATATAGTGGACTAAGTTCAAATGTTAATGCAATTTGAGATTGCATTTGCATGTTCCACTTTTGCATGCATTCTTTCAGACAATATTCAAATTCAAATGCAATTCTAATGAGCGGATGTGTTTCCTAGAACATATAAATGCAATTGCTAATCACATTATTGCATTACAATTTGAATATTGACTCAAATAACGCAGGCAAAAATGGCAAATGAATATGCTATTTTGGGATTGCATAGTCATTTTCACATTAGAATGAAAATTTGAATTTTGTCAGCTACAAAGCGGATGTGTTTACTAGAACATGTAAATGCAATTGCGTATCACATTATTGCATTACAATTTGAATATTGACTCAAATAACGCAGGCAAAAGTGGCAAATGAATATGCTATTTTGGGATTGCATAGTAATTTTTACATTAGAATGAACTTGTCAGTTTTGTCAGTTACAAAGCAGCGCATGACTTTGAAAATTAAATGTCAAATGGCTTTGCATTATCATTTTAATATTGACAGCGAATGTGCACATCAGGTACATGAAAATGAAAATGCAAATCATTAGAATTGCATTTGAATTTGAATATTGTCTGAAAGAATGCATGCAAAAGTGGAACATACAAATGCAATCTCAAATTGCATTAACATTTGAATTAAGTCCACTATATGCTTCCATACGGCGCGACTGTAATCCCGGTCGGACTGTCTCAGTGCCCAGTGCTGCCCACCCAACCACGTCGCGTCGCGTCGGGTCTACTGTAAAGCGGGTTAACATGTCCTTTTCAAAGGTATTAAAATAGACGCAACGAAACATAACGTCAGCCATGTGTTTCCTTGTTGGAAATTATGGATCGTGAATCGTGATTGCTTCTGCACTCTGCAGCAATCGGATTTTGATTGACAGCCAGGCAGCTGCATCTCTTCCCCCAACGGCGTTCCGGCACAGAAAGTCTTGCCGGAACGCCGCACCGGACCGTTCCGGCCCACTTTCACCTATGAGCCTACCTGTATGATGCATTGGCAGTCTGTAAAAGAAAAGATTACATTTTTCGAAGTTTCGCTGAATTTTGTTCCTTTTTATAGGAAAGTTCCCGTTTTTGCGCACCACTGAGGTATTTTCATTTGCTCATTTTCGTGGACGTCAAATGTTGCTATTGGATACGGCTAACTATGTATATATTTTTAAATATAGGCCTATATATTAAAATGAAGGTTGACACAATGAAGGGCCACTTATTTTCTTTGTTTTATAAAATAAAAAATAAAAATAAAAAGTTTGTATTCAATGTTAGGGGGCCCCCTAGTGGCTGGGGCCCCCCCGCGGTGCGTCTCTTGCGGGCCCGTCCGCTACGCCACTGCTGCCATGTACCATATACATATATATATCTGCCATATATCATACCTCCACTATGATTGGAAATTAAGTAGTGTCCAGTTTAATGTAGGTGAAAGAGTTATTATATTATTATTATATAAAGAATTATATTTAGCAGTAGTAGCGATATTGGGGCAGTTCTTATGCGCTCTGCCCTGCTGGTTGCGCGATGCAGGACAGCTGTGAAAGGAAACTGACCAGGCAATAATCAGGGTCCATTCAGACATGCAGCGACTGTGTAAATTGCATGGAATCTATTGGGAAGGCTTGTATGTGTGAAAGGGGCTTAGGTCAGGCTAGGCCTGTTGCTTCTCACTATTCACAACGGTAAAACAGCTACATTCTATACACAAGCTCACGGACGTTCCTATTATGGCAGAAAGCAGCGACCGCTCCGATTTAAACCACCTGCACAAACAAAGCGGTGAGACAAGACTGCGTGACTATTATGAGCCATAAAGCTAAATTGTTACAAATGATTTACCTTCGGGACTTCGGAACGCCAGGCATGAACCAACTCCAGAGTGAGCCAGACGGATATGCTAACCACGCGTGCTCCTGTCTCTTAAATCGTCATATCCACCACAACTTCCCCTCTAAATTCCCGCCTTGAGTAGACTTTATTATTAGCTACAGGTGATACCTGTAACATGTGAATGAAGTTAATTGATTAATGAAGAATTAATAAATGAATGAACGAATGATTGAATGAATGAATGTGCTAATAAAATGAATAAAATCTCCATGATTCTCATGAGATCATGAGAGGGTCCTCAGAAACAACCATGGGAATGTAGCAACTGCTCACCTGCCTCAGCCAGGGTTGATCTGGGGACGGGAGGCTTCATTTACTGCCCTTCTGTATGAGGCCAGGTGGGATGAATCTGCACTGGGCTATTAATCCATTTAACGTTGTTATTACCACCTGCTCCTCATTATCATGACTAATCGACTACTATGTGTGTGTGTGTGTGTGTGTGTGTGTGTGTGTGTGTGTGTGTGTGTGTGTGTGTGTGCGTGCGTGCGTGCGTGCGTGTGCATGCGTGCGTGCCTGTGTGCGTGCGTGTGTGTGTGTGTGTGCATGTCTGTGTCAAGCAATTGCCAAACAGTACAGTATGACCTAGTGTAAACCAGTCAGGGTGTAGGACAGGAGTACGAGCAGCGTGTTCCTCACGTTGCCTGTGTCACATGACCCTGTCACTCAGGAGGACCTGCCACATCACATCACATCACCCACAAGCCTGTGGTCCCCCCCCCCTCCCCCAAGGCTCACAACATGTCACAGCATTTGAAAAGCTGGTGTGACTGGTATGTCATAGGACTAATGCGGACCTGTCAAATCTGGATCATATCAACTGTACTAACCCATAAACAATAATGTCCTCTCTCTTTCCAGAATTGGTAGTGTAAAGAAAGACATCTGATACACTGTGCTTTGAAACTCTTTGTCACGAATTGACAAGTTCATGAAGATTAATGTTCAGTTACACTTCGGTGTTAAGGAAGGCATTCAACTAAATTAATGAATCAACTGAAGATTGATGAATCAAATCACATCCTAATTGAAAGCTGACATTTGGAGGCACATTGACATCCACTGAGGTCAGGTGATTAGCCTCATATCACATAGATAGACCAAGGCTAATTGTCACACCTCCAGTCTAAGCTTTATAGGGTTTCTATTGCCATCTAGTGTTTAACACTAAAGTATCTATAGCTCTTACTTTCAAGGTCAAATGAGACCATTCCTTCAGTGCTGGATCCTTCCATTTGTGGTTTTCAGTAGAGCCGAGATTTGAAACGTGGATAAGAGACAAGGTCAGCTATTAATACACATCAGCGTCATATTCATATTCATATTCATTGATGAGCTATGCTTAATTTGCGCACTAAAACCAGGCTTGTCATCTCCCTTAATTGGATCAACAAAGCATGAGGGCAAAATACATTAGGGAATTTTGATACATTTATCTTTTAAACTCAAATGCCCTGGCCTCTCCTGAGGTAGGCTCAACATCCTCTCACTGTCACATAGATATGATCTGATTTGATTTAACCTTTATTTATATAGTCTTGTTGAAATTAAGAGACCAGGGGCCTTGACCATCAACATCACTAAAGGAAAATCCAGGCTTATTTTGAAGTCTCGCGATAAGGCTGGATATTTAAATAAATCTCGCTGGATTTATCAAAATAAGCCTGGATTGAGTCACTGTATCGAAAATCATCAACATAGATTTTTACATTAAAAAGATAGTAGAAAAAACAGAAATTGAGCTCATTGATATACAGTATGGGGGGAAAACACATTTTTACAAGACATGCGGTCTTCACCAGGGGATGCAGGGGGGTGACCTACACACACACACACACACACACACAAACACACACATCCAAACCCCACAACTCGGGCTTATCATAGAAGTTGAAGTCGCTGGTGAAGGTTGCTATGGCAATGTTATGCCCTGTGCTGGCCCCAGGGAATAGGCTTCCAGCACGTCCGTCCGTTCTTCCAGGCCTCACAGTAATCAGGTCTGTTATTACTTTGTTACTTTATTAGTGTGCTTGCTATAAACAGGGATGGGCAACTTGGATGGCGGTGGGGGCCACAGAATTTATGTACTGGCCATCAGGGGGCTGCAGATTCACTTGGAGCATGCACGCACACACAAATCGTGAGCTTAGGTTCTATCTCCGTTTAGGGTAGTTAAGAGATATTGAGCGTCAAAGTTTTTACATTCCATTATGTTTTGTGAGATGGAACCTTAGAATCTTATGAATTACTAACTAAAAAATTTCAACATTTAAAAAAATAACACCACACAGGCATTAATAAACACCTAATGGATCAGATTATGTAAAAAACAAAATATTGACAAAAATGTAGATAGAACCTTATAATTCTAACGTCACGAAATGTAAAACTTTCAACTTGCACGTTCAATGTCAAGGGATAGCGTTTATACTTCTTGCCTTAAATACCCCGATATGGGTTTCGGGGCATGCACACTTCACAATTTCCACAGAAATTGTACCTCTCTAGTTAAGTGTGCTTGCAGTAGCAAGCAACACTTAATGTTATTGTACATATATATTTATTATTATAGCCAAAATTTGCACAGGCTACTCGTCCCACAGTTTTGGCACTAGGTAGACATGAGAGGAGTCATAGCATGTGGTTCGTTCCCGATCGCATTGCTATTGCTTTCTGGAAGTTACTGGATAATGGTTTATCCACAATTATTTTTTTGTGGAGAAAAAGTCCCATTGACAATGAATTGATGGAATGTTCAAAAACAGATTTTAAGTGTACATACATAAATGTTACATCACCATACATCACCAAAATCTGAACATATAAGCCTCAAACACAAGGTGGAGCATCATTGAGGATTATCGCAGGGGTTAACCTCATCTCATGAAAAGAGCAATAGTTTCTGCGAGAGACCAGTAGAAAAACAGCTTTTTAGTATTTTCTTTGCATGAGAGGAGCTTCAGAAATGGAGATGACCAAGTAGTTGAGTGGGTGACCTCCATCAGGCTAACGTCTTTTCAAGTCCAGCTCATTTATATATTTTCAAAAGTCCAAAATTACTATTGGCATGTAAAAGGGAACCAGATTTTGAAAGATTCTTTGAGTAAAAAATCTCACAGTTGAAGTTGAGTGCCTGAAGTCTCAAGGTTGAAGTTGAATCCCTGAAGTCTCAAGGTTGAATGCAGATGAATCCCTGCCACACTTTCTAAAAGACAGGACTGTGGGGCCCCCTGAGACAGTCCCTCCTCTCCCTCAACTCCTTTCTCTAACCCTTCCTCTCTATTCTTCATCCTTCCTCTTCTGGCCCTGCAGGTAGAAAATCTCAAAGTAAACTAAACACTGTTTAGTCCAGCATAGCCGCTGGGGGTATGGTTATGATTCTAATAATATAGGATTATACATTCAAACAACCAGATATTTAGACAATCCAAACTTTATTGTTCAATCAAATAGCAAATTAATATGAATTCAGTATAAACCCAATATAAGCGTCATGCAATGTAACTTAAACACCTACTGTACATCTATGGAATAGTATTAGCCATTATAGACAAACAAAAAGTGTTACAGTAACTTTATTCTTCTGAAATTATGTCTGTCTCTGCTTAACATTCACAAGTCATGACTTCTCCCTTTAAAAATGTGTCCATCTTAACACAGATAAGAGACCATTTCTCTTCCCAGTTAGTGTGAGGCTGGGTGATACCATACAGTGATATCGAAAGCATTGCACATGATTCCACAAGTCAGCAGAATAAAATGCGTAAAAGAACAAATGCCGACAGGAAAAAGCTGACATTTCATGAAGGGTTTGTCTTTATCTTTGGGTTTTTAACCCCCTCTGCAATTGGTTCGGTGCTCCAGCCTGTCTGTCATCTGGCATATATCAAGTGTTGAGGGTGAGAGTCTGTGGTCCCTCAGGTCAGAGTTTGAGTCTGAAGCCTTGTGTTCAAGTGTTCAGGTTGAGGGATAACCGAACAGGCCCTGGAACCTTTCCTCTCCACTCTCATAGTCACTCATAACCATGGCCTCTGACGCCTCTGACACCTCAGAGCTGGAGGCAGAAGAGATGGGCCCAGTGTCCCGGGTCTCGTGTCCAGGGTGTGTATCCGAGGGCTCGGGTTGTATCCCAGTAGCATATGCTACAATATGTGTGGCTAGTTGGGGCTTGGCGTAGTGGGTGGTAAAGAGCCTATGTTCATTGGTGGGGTAGGGTTGGTGTTGCTGATCTGTCGGGCATGGCTGTTCCCGGGCCCTACTTCGGGTGGAGAAGGATTGGTGCCGGGGCATGCTCCGCCCTTGCTCGCTGCCGGTGTAGTAGGAATGTGGAATGTGTATGCCATTAGCGACTCTGCAGTCTATAAGTGGGGGTAGCTCGTCATCCAATGAGGAGAGATCTGTGAGTGGTGAGGAATCACTCTCTACATCTACGCCCCCCGCATAGTAGTCCAGGTTGAAGAGCTCAGGGTCGTTACAGGAAGAGGCGGGACTCTCTGCAGACTGACACAGTGGGACTTCCTGGTCTACAGGATGTGGAGCACCTGGCATCCAATCAGATGTGTCCCAATGGTAGCCTGTTTCAGAAGAGAAAAGATGTCATCAGATAAAAGCACAAACCATCTTTGTATTACAGAGATTAGAATTCTGGCACAAAAATCTTTAGGATCTTGACTTACTGACATTATTAGCAGGTGTCTCAATCTCCCTTATACACATATTCATACACAGACCCTTTTGGTCATTCCAGACACAACAGTGGCACATTTTTTAGACTTGAAGGGTTATTTTGAGTAAGATGACTTGAGTAAGACAGGATAGTTAGCGATTTATCAGCATATTTTTAATCTCTGTTAGATCTCTGCCGTATTAAATCAAGGCGCCCACAGGCTTTTGAATAGAACATTAAATCTTCAAATCATAACATAATGTTAAAAGGTCTTGTGAAATGAATTTGCTACGCTCAGCTAATGAAGCAGAGAAAAGTGGAGGGAAGACCAGCAGAGGCATGCAAAAAAATCACCTCTGGGGTTTCGGTCACAAGTCACAAGCCACAAGCTTTGCGTCAGCAAGGGAGGAGAAGAGGAAGAGATTTCAAGTTATATAAGAAGTTAAAACCACAAGGAGACAAATCTCTCTAAAAATCTACTCTGCTCTCTCTCATGACTATTGGGCTACCCATAACAACATCATTAAACACACTTACACTCGACCCCGTGCTTAATCCTAATCTGGGTCTCTGCATAGCTCTAAGCCATACTGGAACTGAGGCTATAGTGAAGGAGAAGAAGGAAGACAAGTGAAAACGAGATAGCATTTATACTACTACAGTCTTCATTTGAGTACTTTGTGTTTCGCCCTTCCAGAACCTTACTAGTACCTACCGTTATCATCCACTGATTCTGTTTGGGAGGAGCTGAGGCACGCACTGCCATGGTTACCATGGTTACCACTGAGGACCGGGGACTGGTCCTTCCTGCGTCTGTTGGCAGAGCGTGGATCGAGCTCCAGCTGATCCTCTGGAGAAGACATCAGAACCAACCAATCACATGACAACTCTTAACACTGAAAAAGTAGCACTGAATCACAAAACACAAACTAAACCATGGGTAAAGGTTCATCGACATTTCAGATATGTAGTTGGATGTTACTTCACGATCAAAAACCTTTACAGGTGTCTATGGTGCAAGGTAGGACTACCAAAACAAACAACCCAAATAAGACTCTTGTTTCTTTTAAAATGAGCTGATAGGTCCACACGGAAGAACTCTACAAACTAGTAGACAGTCTATCCCTTTCCTGTCAACCTCTAGTCAGACGCTAGCCGTACCATCATAGCCATAGTCCCAGCAGGGTTTGTAGATGGAGTCGCTGTCTGGGAGAAAGCTGGAGGGTGACCGGTGGGGTAGGGTGGGTGCTACACTGCATACGGCCACAGACCGCCTCACGACGGGCCCCACCACATCAGAGGTGGCTGTACCGAGGTCAGGGGGGCGAGCCATGGACGGATCCTCACAGGAGCGCCTGTTCTGGTTATGCTGGGAGTCACCAGGGCAACTAGGCGTGTAGGAGCGTGGCCTCATGGGGACCTGTGGGGGGATGTCGGAGGTACAGCCCTGGCCGGGTTTGTCATCGCCCCGACATGACCTTGGAAACAAGCCTGCACCGTCCTTAGCCTGGTCCTCATCTGGCTTTGCTCTGCTGTGTTTGCCCGCTGTCTTGCGGACAGCGATGAAGATCAGAGCCAGGCCAAAGATGACCGCCACAAACAGAGCCAGTCCCAGGGCTTCCTCCAGGCCCATGTTCCAGCCCGTGGCGAGCAGCTCGTTGCTGACCACCACCACCACCGCCTCCAGCTCACACAGCCGGCCGCCGAAGCCTCCGGAGCAGGTGCAGTTGAAGGAGCCGTAGGTGTTCTCACACACCCCGCCGTTAGAGCAGGGGCTCTCCATGCACTCGTCCACGTCACTGATGCATCTATTCAGGAGAAAACCATCATGGGGAAGTGTTATAGGCATGTGAAACTGTGACACTGTACTGTAAATGGACTGCACTTACACTAACCGGCCACTTCATTTGGTACACCTTTTCAACTGCTCGTTAACGCAAATATCTAATCAGCCAATCCCGTGGCAGCAACTCAATGCATTTAGGCATGTAGACATGGTCAAGACGATCTGCTGAAGTACAAACAAAGCATCAGAATGGGAAAGAAAAATAGAAAATGTCCTGTGAGCGGCAGTTCTCAAAAATGGTGGTGGTGTGATGGTGAGGGGGATATTTTTTGGCACAAATCTTCAGCAACTGTGTGATGCTATAATGTCAATATGGACCAAAATCTCTGAGGAATGTTTCCAGCACCTTGTTGAATCTATGCCACGAAGAATTAAGGCAGTTTTGAAGGCAAAAGAGGGGTCCAACCCGGTATTAGCAAGGTGTGCCTAATGAAGTGTCCAGTGAGTGTAAATAGAGGCTTATTCCAAATTGCTACAATGGCCTCTCATTCATGGTGGCCCACTCATTGGGTGCAATTTGGGGTTCAGTGTCTTTCCCAAGGACACCTTGATACGTAGCCAGGAGGAGCCGGGGATCGAACCGCCGACCTTACACGCCCCGCTCTACCTGCTGAGCCACAGCCGCCCCCAGTAATGTTATAGAGATATCAAACTGTAACACTGTAATGTTATAGACATGTCCAACTGTGACACTGTAATGTCATGTATGACATCATACTAAAGGTTTATGCATATCAAACTGTATCACAGTGTAATGTTCTAATAACATTAGTTAATAATACTAATAATATATCCGTCATGCTGTGAGATAACATCACAGACATGTCATACGGTAACACAAAGTCATTGTGAGAGGGGAGAGTCATGTGTCTATGCTCACCGTTTCCCCTGGAAACCAGGCTGGCACTCACAGACGGGCCCGTCCAGACTATCGATACACCTCCCATTGTTTCTGCACGGGTTCTGTCTGCAGTACGGGCCGACTTGACAGCTGGACATCAACACACACAGTCATTCTAACTGTCAATCATTATTTCGTCACATTTTGTAGTTCATAAAAGCACAAAAACCAACTAGTGGAATGTTTTTAGAAAGCTTCAACACCACAGAATTCAGACCAGCTTCACCAGAGATACACATATCAGAGCATAGAGAGTGAATACCACAGCACGATTTCTATGGTAAACTAGAAAAGTAAGTTCTCGAAGAAACTTTGTAAAGTTGGATCGGACTGTCAAGGCTAAAAGATGAAAGAAATTAGCGTTTTGAGGAAGACCATAGCAACAGTATACTCTTCATTGGAACTACTATTAATTTATGTGACTTAAAAAGGCTAAAAGCTTCAAAAAGACAGTACATACTGTTGACCAGAGTACTGTCCTCTGCACTGGCAGTAGAAGTCATGGTTGTCCGGGACACATGTTCCTCCGTACAGACAGGGACCAGAAGAACAGGGGCTAACTGCCACCTCGCACCGAGACCCCACAAACAAGGCACTGCATTTACACTGGTAACCTGCAATAGGAACAGTGCCACATACTCTTACAATGACCTAGTATTCAGTATAGGACAAAAACAAGCAAAGCATTCACAGCAGAACTTTAATTCACTTACATGGTTAATTACACTGGAATAATCTTTGAGGTTTATAGGCATAATATGCAGCAGTTTCCATGAAATAAATGGCTACCTATTTCACTATAAATGTGTCCATGAGACACAGTGAGTGGATGTAGTAATCGGAGGACAGGCTCATTGTAATGCATGGAATGCAATTTCTACCTCCATCAGCCTCCCCTGCTGTTGCTATGGTGCAGTAGACCCTACCTCCATTAGGCAGAGTGAAGCAGGTTCCTCCGTTCACACAGGGCTGAGTGGAGCAGTCCTGGCCTGGGGGGGGCATACAGCCCCTCGATACCCCCACCGCATCCTCAACAATAGCATAAGCCTGAGCCCTGGTGTCTAGGCCCAGCTCGTAGCCATTAAACACCACTGACTCCATACAGCCATGTAGGCCGTCAGTGACAGGCGCCCCCTGCTGGCCAGAAACAGAAACACCGCCCAGGAATAAGCTGCCGTCCAGGTTGAGGGTGCCTGGCAGGGTGCCTGGCGCCGTGCCAGAGGCCGTGTGGCACTGGTCAAGGACCAGTCTGGCGTGGTTGCCGTCCACCTCCAAGAAAACACTGTGCCACTGGCCGTCGCTGACCTGGGCGCTGTGGACGGACACCACCGCCGGGCCGCCACCACAGTCAAACTGGTACTGCAGCCTGCTGTTCACTATCTGTGGGGGGGGGGGAGAAGGTCAACAACTCGTGACGTTAGAATTATAAGGTTCTATCTCCATTTTTGGTCAAAATTTAGTGTTTTACATAATCTGATCGATTAGGTGTTTATTAATGCCTGTGTGGTGTTATTTTTAAAATGTTGACATTTTTGAGTTAGTAATTCATAAAATTCTAAGGTTCCATCTCACAAAACATAATGGAATGTAAAAACTTACGCTCAATATCTCTGAACTACCCGCAACGGAGATAGAACCTTATAATTCTAAGCTCACGAATTTACTGGTCATGGACATGACAAGAGAACGTAATGGTTAAGTTAATAACATACCGGGATAGCTAACTGGAAAGAAAACGGTAAACAGGAACATAAAAACATAAACAGATATAGTCATAATAATAAATATAATCATAATTCGATGTAGGAGTAAACATTGTACTTATCTCTATCACTACCTCTCGAGAACATTTGCGACGGCAGTCGTCAACTAGGTAGTTATGGGGATTACTCACCGAATCCATTTGCATTGCAATATTTTGGCTTGACTAGCGAGTGTGTCATTGATTTTCAACCACGTTGACATTGATTTAGATCTTTCAGAATAAAAGTCGGAACATTTGGATTGGTTGCCGACTTGTTCCCCCTTTCACCAGCTGCCGTCACATTTGATTGCCTATGAGTGCACTGGCTGTTTCATTTCTTGCTCAGGCTGTTTCTCCATACCCGATCAGTGGCTGATGAACCCAACCAAGTCACCAAGCCCAGACTCTCTCCTACCTCCAGGAGGCTGTAGTGAGTTCCCCTGGCCAACAGAACAGTGCCGTGGCTGGACAGGGTTCTCAGGCGGAGAGAGAGCCTCATCTCCTCTTTGTACCGGTTCTCCATCAGCCGGTACCGGATGTAACCCTTCCCACTGAACTGAAGTGATGGACCCCCTGAAGAAGAGATCATAATAGGATCATATACAGTATTATAATACACTGGCCGGTGGAGATAGAAATCGGAGGATGGGCTCATTGTAATGCATGGGATGGAATGCATTTCAACAAGCCAGTCCTTCGATTTCTACCCCCACCAGCCTCCACTGATATCATATGATATAACATATGATAACATATTTTAGTACATTTAGGGTAATCGAGTACATTAATGTTGTTGTTGATGGTGTTGTGTTGCTTACCTGAGCATGGCCCCTGTTTACCAGGTGGACATACACAGGTGTACCTGCCCTCTTTGGGGTGGGCTAAGCAGTCTGACCCCTCAGGACAGAGGTCATCATCACACAGCTGCTTGGACTGAGGACATTCACCATCTGTAAGGAAAATGAATACAAAAAAGTGGTATTGCTTTATTTAGATGGTCTCAAATGGATGGTTTTTAGATGTTTAGTAGATGTTCAATTAAATGTCAATAACATTTCAACTAACTATCCACTTACTCTTTCGCTACCCACAAACTTAACCTTTATTCTAACCCAAAACCTAACCCTAGCCTTTACCTTAACCTTAAACTCTTACCCTAACCTCTACCCTTACCCTAAACGACCTAACCTTAAATTTAAAAATAAAATAAAAAAAGCAAGCTGCATGTTGCATGTCAACAGAGTGGCATTTGATAGATTGTTGATGGTTTTAGCAACTGTAGATCATCTATAAGAGCAATAAAGTGTGAACTAGTGTTATGACTATGTACATAATGCAGACAGGCAGACAGACAGTCTGATGACTACGTGCTGTACCTTTGCAGAGGCAGGTGGCAGACCGCTGATGTCGTGATGTGATGACACTCAGGCAGGCTGTACTATAGGTAGTCAAGGAGTTGTGATCCAGGGTGACCACCTCTTTACACAGCCTGGCGGGACAGTCCATACCAGCACACAGCTTCTTAAACACGCCCAGGATACGCAGGCCCGTGGCCTTCTGGACCGCACTGACAGAAGCCTTCAACCTTTGCAGGACCCCCTCCTTGGTGGTGGTAGTGGGGGAGCTACTGGGGCGTACCATCTCCTTTGTGGTGCTTGAGGTGGTGCTGCTGGTGGTCCGCTCCAGCACTAACAACACGTCCAGGCTGCCGGGGGGCTCGCAGGGCTGCAGACTCACGAGCTGCACCCCGCTCCGCCGCACGCCGGCCACGACACGTAGCGCCCTCTGGAGGCCGCGCCAGTACTCTCCCACAAACTCCTCCGGCCCCACGCCCGTCACACGGATCACCACCGAGCTCTCCAGCATGTGCTGGGTCACCTGGCGAACGTGCACGCTCACGCCGGTGGCGGCGACGAAGCGCCCATCTGTGACGGTGACGTTGAGCGGGTAGTGCCCCGGGGGCAGGGGCTGGAGGGTGACCAGTTTGCCGTCACTGGGGGACACCATGAAGAGTGTGTGTTTGTTGTTTGAGTCATCGGGCTGCAGGCTGTAGGTCAGGGTGTCGTAGATGTCCTGGTCGGTAGCGTGGATCTTCCCCAGCACCCCGCCAGGGTAGGTCTTTCCCGGGATGGAGATGAGGACCTCCAGAGGGAGGGGGACGGGGGGGTGGATGCTCTCCTGGATGACCCCGATACTGATGATTGTGGAGGAGAGGAGAGGTGGTCTGCCGCTGTCGGACACCTGAACACACATACACACGCACACGCACACACACACAGACACAGACACAGAGACAGACACAGATTTCAAAACTGGATAATTTCTTGAATTATCTGGGACCAGTTTTTGGCTTGTGAGTGCTAATTTTAGAACTGATGTCTGAAATTATACAAACATCTTTAAGACTGCATAAAACAACAGACCTGCAATCACTACTACAAACCAGTAGGGGAAGCTAGTGGGCTACTTGAGTGCCATACTTTTCATCTGAGAATACCCTAAACCTAACCCAGGTCTATTATGACTACAAAGTGTTACAACATGACCTATGTTTACAGTCAGCTGAAGCTCCCTGACACAGAAAAAAACAGCTATGTCCGTTATTGCCTCTCTATTCAACCTCTATGGATTACATCTGTTAGACCAGATCGCAATTTACATTTGATGAATGTGTTCAAACCTGAACATGTAGTATGTAGTGGTCCTTTAATGTACGGTTGAGTGGTGCGGTGATGGTGACGGTTCCCTGGGGGTGGATCAGGAAGGTCTCCCCTCCCTCTGTTCCCTCCAGGAGGGAGAAGGAGAATGGGGGGCCGTTGTGGGACGCGTCCAGGTCTGTTACACTGAGCTGAAGAACACTGCCCCCAACTGGGAGACTCTCCTGAGATAGAACAAGAGAGACAGGGGTGGAGGGGTGGGGTGGGGTGGGGTGGGGGGTGGAAGAAAATGAGAAAAGAGAGAAAGAGAGAGAGAGAGAGAGAGAGAGAGAGAGAGAGAGAGAGAGAGAGAGAGAGAGAGAGAGAGAGAGAGAGAGAGGGTGATGAGAGATAGCGAAAGAAAAATAAAGGGAAAAGAAGAGAAAGAGATTTCATATTCATGTTGTGAATATGTTAATATGTTAATAATCATGTTAAGATTCAGGTGATTGTGCGGAACCTTCCGTACCCCCTCTTCCGTACCCCCTCTTCTTTTCAAATTAGGTATAAATTGTGTAAACGTTGTTTACCGCTACCTCATACAGATCATTCTGCTTTGCCAAGAGCTACTCCATCCATGAACCTAATAATGTTTTCTCAAGTTCCCAAGTAGTAATGTAACTACTCCGACTAAACCACTTCTACGATGCAGATGAGTAGAATGAGTCAGAAGCAATCTCTCTCACTCTCTCTCTTGCTCTCGCTCTCTCTCCTTTCTCTCTGTCTCCCCCTCTTAAATCTCTCTTGTCTGTCCGTGTTAGAATCCTGTCTTACCTGGATGACGAGGCTGTAGTTAGCCTGAGAGAATGTGGGGGCATTATCATTCACATCAGACACGTCAATGTTGATCACTGCACTGCTGGATCGAGGAGGATTTCCACTGTCTGACGCCAGCACTGTCAGACTGTAGCCTGGAACCTAATTTAATAGAGAAAAAACATTGCTGAATTAATTCCAAAGCTTTCACAAGCAATTAAACAATGTCTAGCTTGTTGCTAATCCTTTCCTGATTCAAACTGTGGCTGGAATGCAGATCATTCTGTGATATATAATACAATGAACACAGTTAGAAAGTTTGGAGTAATGAGAAAGTATATCTGAAGTTACCTTCTCTCGATCTAACTCCCGCACCACTTTCACCTCGCCACTGACTGCGTCGACGGTGAAGTGTCCGCCCTGGTTGCCTTTGACAACAGAGAAGTGGATGTGGTTGTTGAAGGGACCGTCAATGTCATTGGCCATGACCTGAACAAACAATAGGACTGTTTAAATGTATGCACCATGAACTCCAATCACAGACCATTTAAATGACTGAATCATAGCCTCAACCAACAACAGATTTATTTGAACATGTCTAGGTAACTCCTTTAGATATAAACATGATTAGACATGTCAAAGAAAATTCAGATGTTCATTGTGGGAATCCCCATTTTCTGTTGAATTCAAATATAAACAAATGTTTATACTGAATGGGATGATAGAACCACTGATAAATGCTACTCACGGCTAAAATAGTCTGTCTAATTTCAGCATCCTCGCTGACCACAGCCGAGTACACCTTCTGGCTGAAGACTGGAGCGTTGTCATTGACGTCTGTTGGGTAGATGGTCACCATGGCAATGTCGCCCTGTCCACCTTTGTCTGTGGCCTGTACTGTCAAATAGTGCTCATGGGACAACTCATAATCCAGAGGCTTGGTCACAAAAATGTCACCTGCAGAGAAACACACACAGACACAGACACAGACACAGACACAGACACACACACACACACACCACACACACACACACACACACACACACATATGCACACATTTATGAGTGTAATCTCACACACACACACACACACACACACACACATACACACACACATACATGCACGCAGGCACACACACACACACACATACACTCACGCAGGCACACACACACAAACAAACACACTTTCAAACATGCATACCTGAGCTTGAGTCGATGCTGAACATCCCATGCTCGTTTCCATTGACGATGGCGTAGACAATCTCAGAGGTATCCCAGGGGTCTCCGTTGGCGGCAAAGACCTTGATCACCTGTGTTCCCACGGCGATGTCCTCTGGCACCGTGGCAACGTTTTCCATGTTCTGGAAAGCGGGCGGGCGGTCATTCACATTCAGCACGGAGAGCAGCACAGAGCAGACAGAGAAGAGTCTCCTGGGCGAGCCCTGATCTGTGGCCCGCACACGGAGGGTGGAGCCAGCCTGGACCTCCCTGACTAGGGGCCGCTCCAGACGCAACAACCCTGAGCGCTCGTTGATGGAGAACAGGCCATCACCATCTGCAGAGTCCTCAAAGGAGTACAGAATTCTGCTGTTCTCTCCTGGAGAGAGGGAGAGGGAGAGAGAGAGAGAGAGAGAGAGAGAGAGAGAGAGAGAGAGAGAGAGAGAGAGAGAGAGAGAGAGCAGATAGATACAAGTGAATGATGGAGGGGTTTTCGTCTACCATTAAGTAACATTTTCCCCAGGTTATTGAGCACACGACTCAAACCTGGCCTTAGTGGGAGTGAATTTACTGAGTAAAGTATTTGTTATTATCTGATGTCAGCGAATAGCACGGCTGTGAGGTGTAGCTCCGAATCAGAAAGGTATGGTGTGCAGGCACTGGGAGAAAGTGCCGTGGGAGATGATTTATTGAGGAAAAGCCAATGGGCTAGGGTTAGAGCCATTCATTTTGCCTAATAGCTCGGATTGGGAGTTTGGATAGAGATAGAGATCTGCTTTTTAAAAGAATATATCAGAGATACCTCTCTGTGACACACTGTAAGAAGAGGCTTATAGTATTTCGGTTTGAGAATTTAGAGCCAGGTCTATTATGCTTCCATTCATGCCATCAGGGTTTACTTAGTCTCTTAGTATCTATTTTTCATCTTCGAAAGAAAATTATACTCCTCAAACCTCCACTAACCTCAAACTATACACCACCCTCTGTTGTAAAAAGTAAAAAAAAACTGGAACAGACACCAGAAGGATTGCTATTCTTCCAAGTCAGTGGGGGGAAAAGGAGAAGAATTGTTGAAATATCCATCAAGAACAGAATAACAACCAGGCCTTTACACTCAAACTGTCTCCTCATAGTAATGCTCCGTCAATAAGAGAAGCCCACCTAAAACCCCAAAGCGTTTCTTCATCTCCCTTCGAGAGATCGTGCATGAGGTCTGTTTTAAAAAAAAGAATATATCAGAGATACAGCAAAAATCTAACTATATACCATCCTCAGTTGTAAAAAGTCAATGAGAAACATATTAACACACTGGGATTTCAAAAATATGAATCCAGAGACATCGATACAGACATACAGTCTTCCTAGATAGTCAGAAATGTATCCATAAAAGCTCACCCAGCCCCTATCAGTTGCAAAAGTGACATTCCAGAGGGAATCAGGGAGTTCATCAGCATGTTTTGACCGCAGGCTTGTCCAGCCCAAGGCCATCTGACCACATTCCTTAGTTGAACTTCAACAGAGGCTTGTCGCATTGGGGCCGATTTCAATCACTCAACATAAGTGTTGTGAAGGCCCACAGTTTAGAGCCAGTTTAGTTTCCCCAAACCAGCCCTATTTTGCCCCTGTTATTTACTTTATTATTTTCTATACTATTCCTGTACGTTTATGAAGGTGTATGTATTGTTATTGTAATGTTTATGTATATGTTTGATGACGTAGTATATCCGGGGTGTGTCCGTGACCCGGATGCTAGGTTCGGTGGTGTATATATAGGAACGGAAGTGCTCTGTCAGTCAGTGTGTGAAGAGAATCAGAACGAGAGAGAGTAACGAGAGAGAGTAACGAGAGAGAAGCAACGAAAAGTCAATCTAAGATGGCGGATTCAGTAACACGCACACCGTGCAGAAGCTGAAGACGCCAGGAAAGTGATTATTGAGTTTACCACTGTAGCCCAGTTTAGTTGTGTTCCCGTTAGACAGCCTTGCCAGCAGCCGGCTGTTAACGTTGGACCACGCGAGACGCCAAACTGGACAGAATCGTCGCCTCCACGAGCGGACTGCGACCGAACGCTGACTCCATCGGAGCTTCGACGTGGACCACCGGACCTGGGCCCTTCACCTCGTCGTGGACCACGAAGAAGGCCCTTTCCCTCCGCGTTGCTACGTCACCCCCCCCCTTTTGTCTGCTACCTTCCTCGACGCACATGCCATCCAACCAGGCCTCAACGCGCACCACAGTCCGGGACTATAAGCCTGTTCAGGCCAGATACTATGAGTGAGTGATTGAGTGTGTGAGTGGCCGGCGGGGAGGGAGTGTATATATCTGGGGATGTATACATCAGTTATGTAAATAAATGTGTTGTTCATATGGGATACCGTTACCGTGTGTGTAGTTGTTTGTATGCTAAGGCTACTGCTAATTCCAAGGCTAATGCTAATGCTAATTCCAAGGCTAATGCTAATGCTAATTCCAATGCTAATGCTAAGCTAATTCCCATGCTAATGCTAACGATAGTAACTGCTAGTCTAACGGTTTGCTGGCGCCCCCTGCCTGTATCCTCCTACACTGCCTATTTAGCTCAGAGTTAGTTAGATAACCAGCCCCTTCCTAAATTCTACAGTCCTTTTAGCTACTCCCTGGTTACAATTGGTCCTTCGAGCCGGATAGGTAGTGTAGTGATAGCATGGCTGAGCGCAGCCAACCAGACCAGACAGTTACCCCCCCTTCTCCGCCCCCGGAGCCCGAGCCACGACCACAGAGAGTCCCGCGGTTGCCTCCGAGGTTACAGGAGTATGAGCTTGAGCTCGAAAGCTCACTGAGTGGTAGCGAGGAGCGCACTCCACGGGATACAGTGGTCGGAGAGGCCGAGGTGTCCGCCGGCGCGCGGGTGGCTAGCACTGAGACAGCCCTCAAAGAGCACCAGCCTGAGGATGAGATGGCAGAACAGCAGGGTTTTGCCGTGGAAACGGAAGAGCAGGAAGGAGAGGCCCGGTCCGACAGCGCCTGCGGGCGGAAGAGGGAGGGCCTCAGCCTTGACGATCTGCCTCCCAGTACGGCGCGCTTGAGACCTAGCTCCTGCCGCTCAGTGGCTTCCTCCCGGTCCAGGGTTTCCGTGGGCAGTTCTGCCTCTGGGGCGGATAGCCTGCACTCCAGAGGGAGTAGTGCCGCGCTGTCCGAATGTATGCGCCAACAGGCCGAGGTGGCGTTAGAGCGAGAACGCCTCCAGTTCGAGCGTGAACGAGAGAGGGAACGCATCCAGTTCGAGCGCGAGCGCCTCCAGATGGAGGGGGCGGAACGCGCGGCGGAGAGACAGCGCCAGGAGGCGCTAGAACGTGAACGCTTCCAGATGGAGCGCGACCGCCTCCAGATGGAGAGAGAGCGACTGCACGCGGAGAAGATGGAGGAAGTGATGCAGACCATGCGCGACGTGTGCATCAGCAGAGCTCCGTCGGCCCGTAGCTCCAGAGCATCATCCGCACGGCCCTCTCGAGTGCCATCTCCTGAACCCCCCGCCGATGGCTCCATGACCCCCGCCATGACTGTCCAACTACAGGCCCAGCTGACCACCTGGAAGGAAGAGGACCAGGGACCCGACCGCTACGCGGCCCAGAGGGAGCCAGCGTCGCTGCCCGGGAGGGGAGCCATCCCCCAAGAGCGTAGCACACTCCTAGGTCCTCCAGTGCACCAAAATGCATGCAGGCCGGACACCCAGACCGTCACTCCAGCCCCGATCATCCACTACAGGATGTTTCCCCAGGTGGAGGGACCCAAGTTCCCCTTCTTCAAGGACGAGGACAGGAGCCAGTATGTGGAGCTACGCATCTGCCTAGACACGCTCTTGGACGACTCCTGCTCAGAGTCCTACAAATATGCGATTCTCCTTCAGCATGTGAGGAACCCCAGAGCCCACAACATGGTTCTGGCCCATGCCTCCGCACCGACACCTTACACCAGAGCGCTCGCCGACTTGGATGCCCGCTACGGTCGTCCCTGGAACCACGCCCTTGCTGAACTGCAAGCCCTCGAACAGCAGGCCCCCATCAAGGATGACCGGGCGCTGGATGACTTCGCGCTCCGCGTGCACACCTTGGTTGGAATGCTGAAGACGCAGGGCCCAGCTGGCGCCAGCGAGATCAACAGCACCTCCAACGTAGAGCGGCTGCTCCGCAAGATCCCACGCTTCCGGCAGGAGAGGTTCCGGCGACAGCAGCGCGTTCGTAACCCCGGGAAGTTGGGTCTGAGCATGGCTGCCTTCGCGGAGTTCCTACTGGAGGAAGTGCATGACACCAACGTAGACGCCATGGGTTACGCTGAGCCGAAGAAGGAGAGGGAGAAGGGAGACCGCTGGGACGGGCCGAGCTCGAACAGAGGACGCCCAGTAGGAGTGCTGCACACGGAGGAGGAGCCTCGGAGAGAGAGGAAAGCCCGACCTGAGGGAAAGGATTCCTCTCAACCCCCTCAAAAGGGACGGAGAGGTCCACCGCCATGTCCGTACTGCACCAGCGAGCACTGGTTCAATGAGTGAAGTGACTTCAACAACCTGAGTACCGAGGCCAAGCAGAGGTGGCTCGAGGAGAACAAGAGGTGCTGGAACTGTGGGCGCGACCATCTGGCTAAGAACTGCACCTTGAGGAGAAAGTGCAACCGCTGTGAGGAGGTCCACCTCAACATCCTACACGAGGTCTCCCTCGCCAGGTCCACGGAGGGCACCAGAAGCCCTAGGTCCGGTAGCGCACCGGAAGAGGCAACACCTGTCTACTACCTAGACCCAGCCCGGAGCAGCGGCTCCAAGGTCCTACTGAAGGTGGTGAAGGTCCGACTTCACCACAACAACGCTGTGTACGACACGTACGCCGTTCTAGACGACGGGTCGGAACGGACCATCCTTCTCCAGGGGGCAGTGCGCCAGTTGGGGCTCCAAGGGACTGCGGAGAAGCTGACTCTGCGCACGATACGTCGCGACCTTAAAGAGGTCACCGGGGCGAGAATCAACTTCTCTATCTCCCCGGCGGGGCGGCCGTCGGACAGATATCGGCTTCGGAATGTCTTCACCGCAGACCAGCTAGCGCTCTCCCGCTACGACTACCCCCTGGAGAGATTACGCGCAAGATATTCCCACCTACGGCGAGTAGACCTACATCCGATAGAAGGAGCGGAGCCAACCCTTCTCATCGGCTCGGACAACGCTGAACTGATCGTGTCGCTCCGTCCTCCGCTGAGAGGACCACGAGGCTGCCCGATGGCTGTTAAGACTGCGCTTGGGTGGGCCCTCCAAGGCGCTACCGAGGGGAGAGATAGAGACGGGAGAGCTACGTCATCCCTCCATGTCCGAACCGAAGAAGCAAACCAACCAACCGGACCGCCTGGAGTGGAATCTATTGCTGCCAGTGCACCTGGAACAGTTAGTACCACAAATGGTTCACCACAGGATGACCAACCAAAGAAGAAGTCTCTGTGGACAGAGCATAAGTCTCTGGATGGGAAGACCTACTTCTACAACACAGAGACTAAACAGTCCTCAGGGGAGAAACCAGACGACCTGAAATCTCCTGCTGAGCAAATGTTGTCTAAGTGCCCGTGGAAGGAGTACAAGTCTGACACGGGAAAGCCTTACTACTACAACTCCCAGACTAAGGAGTCCCGGTGGACCAAGCCCAAAGAGCTGGAAGATCTTGAAGCGATGATCAAAGCGGAGGAGAATGGGACGGTAGAAGCTGCAGCTCCTGGCACCGCCCCCGTCCCCACTCTTCAGGTTGATCCTGCTGCTACCATGGCGACCATGATGGACATGGAGGCCCTGGCGGCAACAGCTGTTGCCGAGGAACACCTGCAGGTGGCCATGCACCCTCACGTGGCCGAGGTCAGCATTGACGCACCCGTCAACTCCGTCGAGTACACGTCAGCCATGCAAGTCTCAGCCAGTATTGTAGACGCCTCCAAGGAGGAAAGGCCGGAGTTGGCGAAGAAAACGTACAAGTGGAACCCAAAAGAGGAGGCCAAGCAGGCCTTCAAAGAGCTTCTGAAGGAGAAGGGTGTTTCATCCAACGCGTCATGGGAGCAAGCCATGAGAATGATCATCAACGACCCACGCTACAGCGCCCTGCCCAAGCTGAGTGAGAAGAAGCAAGCGTTTAAGGCCTACAAGGCTAAGAAGGAGAAGGAACAAGCCAAGCAGCTCAGGAAGAGGAACTGGGAGGCGCTGAAGAGCATTCTGGACAACATGGCCAACGTCACCTACCGCACCACCTGGTCCGAGGCCCAGCAGTACCTGCTGGACAACCCCACCTTCGCTGAGTACGAGGAGCTGCAGAACATGGACAAGGAAGACGCTCTGATCTGCTTCGAGGAGCACATCCGCGCCCTGGAGAAGGAGGAGAAGCAGAAGACTCTGCTGAGGGAGAGAGACAACTTGTCCGAAGGTGCCGTGGTACTGGTGATCGATCAGTCCCTTCCACGCGCCGCCTGGCAGACAGGCAGAGTGACCAAGGTCCTGCCGGGTCCGGATGGAAGGGTGCGGACGGCCATCGTGGACGTTGGTGGTCGCACTTACACCCGACCTGTGGCACGCCTGATTGAGCTCCCTCAAATTACGGAGGACACTATCACCTCCTACCTCACGCTGCTAGAGCAGCCTAGCCAGTGTGCCTTCCCTAGTTAACTGAAACCGAGGGTTTCATGGGGCGGCTGTTGTGAAGGCCCACAGTTTAGAGCCAGTTTAGTTTCCCCAAACCAGCCCTATTTTGCCCCTGTTATTTACTTTATTATTTTCTATACTATTCCTGTACGTTTATGAAGGTGTATGTATTGTTATTGTAATGTTTATGTATATGTTTGATGACGTAGTATATCCGGGGTGTGTCCGTGACCCGGATGCTAGGTTCGGTGGTGTATATATAGGAACGGAAGTGCTCTGTCAGTCAGTGTGTGAAGAGAATCAGAACGAGAGAGAGTAACGAGAGAGAGTAACGAGAGAGAAGCAACGAAAAGTCAATCTAAGATGGCGGATTCAGTAACACGCACACCGTGCAGAAGCTGAAGACGCCAGGAAAGTGATTATTGAGTTTACCACTGTAGCCCAGTTTAGTTGTGTTCCCGTTAGACAGCCTTGCCAGCAGCCGGCTGTTAACGTTGGACCACGCGAGACGCCAAACTGGACAGAATCGTCGCCTCCACGAGCGGACTGCGACCGAACGCTGACTCCATCGGAGCTTCGACGTGGACCACCGGACCTGGGCCCTTCACCTCGTCGTGGACCACGAAGAAGGCCCTTTCCCTCCGCGTTGCTACGTCACCCCCCCCCCTTTTGTCTGCTACCTTCCTCGACGCACATGCCATCCAACCAGGCCTCAACGCGCACCACAGTCCGGGACTATAAGCCTGTTCAGGCCAGATACTATGAGTGAGTGATTGAGTGTGTGAGTGGCCGGCGGGGAGGGAGTGTATATATCTGGGGATGTATACATCAGTTATGTAAATAAATGTGTTGTTCATATGGGATACCGTTACCGTGTGTGTAGTTGTTTGTATGCTAAGGCTACTGCTAATTCCAAGGCTAATGCTAATGCTAATTCCAAGGCTAATGCTAATGCTAATTCCAATGCTAATGCTAAGCTAATTCCCATGCTAATGCTAACGATAGTAACTGCTAGTCTAACGGTTTGCTGGCGCCCCCTGCCTGTATCCTCCTACACTGCCTATTTAGCTCAGAGTTAGTTAGATAACCAGCCCCTTCCTAAATTCTACAGTCCTTTTAGCTACTCCCTGGTTACAATAAGACATTCTCTCCCCTCATCAGATGACTAAAATATTCATCACCAGATCCTGTTGACATTCCATCTATCCAGCGTGGCTTCCTGTATGATGTACAGTGGGCGTATGTTATGATATAGACATCCTCTCTGAGCAGCGATTAGCCAAGCCACTGTTTATGTCTGTGATTACTGCACACAATGGTGTTGATGATCAGGGCTGTAGAACCCTTTACAACAACAACAACAACAACAACAACAAAAACAACAACATCAACATGCGCTGAGGAAACAACAGCTAAGCAGAGAGAGGAATGCACTGGCCTAACTCCCACTACATCCCCACAGAGTCTAACTCCCACTATATCCCCACAGAGTCCCTAACTCCCACTATATCCCCACAGAGTCTAACTCCCACTATATCCCCACAGAGTCTAACTCCCATTATCCCCACAGAGTCTAACTCCCACTACATCCCCACAGAGTCTAACTCCCACTACATCCCCACAGAGTCTAACTCCCACTACATCCCCTCAGAGTCTAACTCCCACTACATCCCCACAGAGTCCCTAACTCCCACTACATCCCCTCAGAGTCTAACTCCCACTACATCCCCACAGAGTCTAACTCCCACTACATCCCCACAGAGTCTAACTCCCACTACATCCCCACGGAGTCAAACTCCCACTATATCCCCACAGAGTCCCTAACTCCCACTATATCCCCACAGAGTCTAACTCCCACTATATCCCCACAGAGTCCCTAACTCCCACTACATCCCCACAGAGTCAAACTCCCACTACATCCCCACAGAGTCTAACTCCCACTACATCCCCACAGAGTCTAACTCCCACTACATCCCCACAGAGTCTAACTCCCACTACATCCCCACAGAGTCTAACTCCCACTACATCCCCACAGAGTCTAACTCCCACTACATCCCCACAGAGTCTAACTCCCACTACATCCCCACAGAGTCTAACTCCCACTACATCCCCACAGAGTCTAACTCCCACTACATCCCCACAGAGTCTAACTCCCACTACATCCCCACAGAGTCTAACTCCCACTACATCCCCACAGAGTCTAACTCCCACTACATCCCCACAGAGTCTAACTCCCACTACATCCCCACAGAGTCTAACTCCCACTACATCCCCACAGAGTCTAACTCCCACTACATCCCCACAGAGTCTAACTCCCACTACATCCCCACAGAGTCTAACTCCCACTACATCCCCACAGAGTCTAACTCCCACTACATCCCCACAGAGTCTAACTCCCACTACATCCCCACAGAGTCTAACTCCCACTACATCCCCACAGAGTCTAACTCCCACTACATCCCCACAGAGTCACAACACTCATTTCTCTCTCTCTCTAAATGAGTAAAGTTCAAAAGGCTTCTGCACCATATAACCAGATGAACAGCATGAATATTAAATGTCTCTCTCTCTCTCTCTCTCTCTCTCTCTCTCTCTCTCTCTCTCTCTCTCTCTCTCTCTCTCTCTCTCTCATATCCCACAGTAAGAGCACAACTCTGTCCCTTTCTGTCTTGTGGACCTCCACAGTAGAGGTCAGTCCTAACAGACAGCACAAGCGCATGCAGAAGTTACAGACAAGGAGTTAGGCAAAGAGAAATCATACAAATAATGCCACCAATTAAAGCAATATTACAATACGAAAAACACAAATCAAAGTAGTACGTGTAATTACTCTTCACCAGCTGGGGATGCTGGGACCTAGATTACTACTGCTGGTTTGGCAGTCAGGGAGGATGTCACTGGAGTGACAGCCAGGTACCAACAGAGTAACACTGAGAGTAACAACAACAATGTAAGTCTCAGCTGTTCCAATACTTCAGTAGTGTGTGAGTGTGGATAGGCTGCAATGTATTGTATGCTGAATTCACCTTCTGTTCTTCCTGCATTAGTCACTGCATTACTGAAACACGTCCAGATAGATGACAAACAGGAAGTCTTTAATAGTGTTGTTTTTCCTTTTTCTATTGGTCGAGGGAGACATATGTGCGATATATTTGGGGAAATTGTTGGTTTTTTAGAAGTAGATCAGCTTTGAAATTAGTATATCGATTTTTTGGGCCATTTTTATTATCTTAAAAAAAAGAAGATTCCTCTACCCCAACTCTCCACTGTAGGACATGAAAAGAAAATAATAATTATACTTCTACATGCTGTACAGTTGGGGGGTATATTTGCAGCTAGCTATTGTTTAATTGGATTTGGGGGATATTGGGCTTGACGATGTTTTTCAATTAAGAGGAAAACACCACTGCCAACAACAGATTCATTATATTCACAATCCATTATGTCAGTCCATCATCAAAGCATTTTTTTTTCTCTCTGTGCGTTAATACCAGAATAATGAACATAACTCATTCTATGTCTTACATATTTAAAGCTGCAATCTGGGATTCAAATAACATTAAAGGAGTCTCCCCACCACTTTGATAAACAGCTGAGGGATGGGGCTGGAGAAATATTACCACTCTTAATTCAAGGACTGACCAAAATTGTTCTGTTTTAACCATGCTTTGAAGCTATACAGTGTTTGTAAAACAAGCTTATATGTTGGATTCTGGATCAGGTATGGCTATATCACATTAATTTAAAAGTCCAAAAATGGATATACCAATTGAAGATTGCCCATTTAACATATTTCCAACAAGACGCAGCTAGCTTTTAGGCTAATTCTAAATTGGAACACACAAGGTATAACATACCCAAAACTGTTTTGAAATTGAATTAGGGCTATGCTGAGGAAATGAGGACCCGTGAGAATTGAGAAAGCTGAGCTCATTCTCATAAACTGTGGTTATTAGTTAATAGTACAGTTATTGGTTGGGATTGCTGAGCTCTTTTTGAAGAGTTTGAAAATACAATTCTATAAAAAAAACACATTTAAAAACAATTATTGGGCTCTGCAGCTAAAGGCTCTTTATTCATACAACACATACTGTGTCCTTTTTTATTGATGCAAAGCAGTTTGGCACACATCTACAGTACATGAAGTTAGTATAGAAAAAACATCAAATTGTGAAGGGAAGGGAAGTTTGGTAGATTGTTGAATTACCTGGAACTCAGTAATATGTTTTAAATCAGTTTGCTAACATCAGACCCTTTATGAGTCTCCTGTCTACTCACTTACATAGTCCCAAAGACTGCTCCCTGGTTTGACTATTATTTAAACAGTACAGTATGTCTGTAATGCAATGAAATAATATCACATCTTACCTGTATCCTTATCAGTGGCCTGTAGCCGGGCCACATACGTGCCAGTCTCTGTGTTCTCATAGACAGTGATGGGGTAGGGATCACTGGTGAACTCAGGGGCATTGTCATTGATGTCTGTCACAGTTAGAACTACGTCAGTCTGGCAATAACCATGTCCTCTGTCCTCTGCTCGCACTATCAGGCTGTACACATCCCTCTTCTCCCGGTCCAACAGCACCAAGGTTCTTAGCTGCCCTGAGAAGACACACATGAGACAAACATGCAAATAAACATACACACCGAAACACCTAAATGTGCTTAAGCTTTGCTACACAATTAATCAATTTTCATGTGAAATCTTAAGACACACTCAACTACTCTCTTTTGAACTCAATGTATTTACCTGTGTTTGAATCCATGCTAAACTGATCTGCTCCAGCACCAGAAAGTGTGTATGAGATCTGTGCATTTGATTGGCTGTCTGCATCGGTGGCAGTGACCCACAGCACCAGCCTCCCTGCAGGGGCATTCTCAGGGACCGTCTGAGCATAGAGATCCTGCAGACGACATGGTGAGATCCACATACTGAGGATTCACAGTAACAAATACCAACAAGTCAAATGTTTTACTAAGTGATTATCTGTTACCGGTTTGTAATTATCAGACAGTACCAATTTAATAAAATTACACCTACCAGACAAATACCCCTGGTAATACGACACATTAAATGTCACAATGTCAACATAAGCTACCAAATACCAGGTAGTTAGGGAACTACATGATAAAGTGTATCCATGATTGGGAAGTCTTTGCTTATAGTTTTCTACTGCCCAACCCTTACCTTCTCAAAGACAGGACTGTTGTCATTGGCATCCAGGATACTGATTTCCACAGTGGCTGTAGTCACAAAGCTCCCATCTGTAGCGGTTACCTTGAGGAGGTAACTGTCCCTCTCCTCCCTGTCCAGAGGCTTCCTCACCACTACCCTCCACTCCTCTAGGTGGTGCTCTAGGCCAAACTGAACCAGTGGGTCCCCTCCTGGGGGAATGTGTCATTCAAATAAGACAATATGAATGCGGACTGTATGAAACATTACTGGTCTTCTAAGTAAGAGGTAAAAGTAAGAGGGATGTATGAATAAAAAGTTGAAAAAGAGCAGATGAAGAGGCCCCTCTATAAAAGCCCCTTTAGATGTTGTGGATATTAGGCTCCTGGTAACCAACTGTTAAGTTAGTAAATAACAATAGAAAATCATCTCACTCAAGCTATAGTATATAGGTTGTCCAGTTAGCCTACCTGTGATGAAACAGCTGACTGGCTTGTTGAGGTCCTCTGAGTCTCCGTCGGTTGTCCTCAGGACTACAATAACCCAGCTGGGGATGGGAAGGCCCTCACTGACGCTCCCCCTGAAGACATCCGCAGTGAAGCGCAGTGGGTTGTCATTGTCATCCACCACGGTCACCTCCACTGTGGCAGTTGCTGTCAGTCCTCCATCCTGCCCTCTATCTGTGGCAAGCACTGTCACTGAATACCTAAGATTGGGTTTGGGTAACTGTAAAGCACTTCATGGCATTTGTTGTGTGTATACAATTTGATTGATTGATTGATTGATTTGATTTCATACCTATCCTGCTTCTCCCGGTCCAGCCCTCTCAGTGTGGTAATCCAGCCTGAATCCTCCTCCACAGCAAACAGCTCTAGGACCTCCACAGAGTTCTGGTTCCGGCCCAGGCTGTAGGTAACCTGACCATTCACTCCAGAGTCCTGATCAGTCGCCCTCACCTGGATTACTAAAGCACTTTTTAGCAGGTTCTCAGCAACGAAAGATCTGTATGTGTCAGATTCAAACTGTGGCCTGTTGTCGTTGACATCTTGTAGCTGAATATGGAGGTCCACAGTAGAGATTGTTTCAATGCCCTCAAGGTCGCTTTGCGCCTGCAGAGTGAGCTGATACCATTTAGTGGTTTCGAAGTCGAGAGGTTTGACTAGTTTCAGTTTCCCTGTTTCTCTGTGGACGACGAAAACTTGGCCTTGGTTGCTTTCTGGGGTGTTGCCCTTGACAAGGCTGTACATGAAGGGCTGTTCACTTTTTAGTATAACATCAATCTCAGACCCTACAGGTAGATCTTCACTGATGGACCATCTCTCCTGTAATTCTACTATTTTTGGCATTGACACGTCTTTGGGCAGTATTCTGATATAAACTGGCACGACAGATTGTTTTGGTGGATTCCCAGCATCCTTAGCCCTCACATAAAAGGAAAATAGGTTTTTAGAAGCAGATAAACTTTCTTTGGTCACTACATCCCCACTGAGGGGATGTATGTCAAAGCCTCCTATCTCTGATTCAAAACTGTACATGATGTCAGCATTGCTTCCTTCATCTGGGTCTATAGCAGTGATTCTGACCACAGTGGTTCCTCTTGGGATATCCCTTGGAACACTAGCTTTGTACTCTGCTGCTCTGAACTGTGGAGCGTTATCATTTACATCGGTCAAGATCACACTGACAGAGCTGAAGCCCAGCTTTCCTCCGCCATCTTTAGCCATCAGGCTAATAGAGATGAGCCTATCCATGATATTCTCCCTGTCCAAGCTCTCCAAGGTAAAAATCTCCCCTCTTTCATTGATACTGAATTTATCTTTCGCAACATCATTCACAATGTAATACGTCAATTTCCCATACACTCCTGGGTCTTGATCTGTGGCGTGGACCTGTGTGACCAAGGTGCCCTCGGGGGAGTTCTCTAACAGCTCCACCACAGCGTCCGTCTGAGAGAACGAGGGATTGTAGAGGTTGGTGCCGACCACAGTGACCCGGACCGTAGCTACACTCCTATAAACACCATCAGACACAGACACGCTCAGATTATAGACTGGCTCCATCATCAGTTTGCGGAAGTGCGAAACCACAATCTCACCACTCTTCTTGTCTATGGTAAAACTGTAGTCCTCATTGCCAGCAAGGATGGAGAATTCCAGACAGTCAGTGTCTGAGAAGTCAACGTCAGAAGCCCTGACGTAGGCTACAAAATGGCCGTTTGGAGCGAGCTGATTGACTGTGGTCTCATACAGCGCTTGAGTGAACACTGGTGGGTTGTCGTTGATGTCGGTCAAGGATATTGTGACTGGTACATCACTGGACAGGGCAGGGACTCCCCCGTCCACAGCTCTGACCACCAGCCTATGCTGCGGTCTCTCCTCATAGTCAACCAGGCCAGATGTCATAATCACTCCAAGGTCACGGTCAATGCTGAAGTAGTTCGACATCCCACCTCCCTCCTGCTCTAACTCATAAAACAACACTTTGTTGTTACCAGAGTCAGGGTCTGTGGCAGCCACACGTAATACTGACGTACCAATGCCAGCAGACTCAGACAGACTGACTTTGTAAAACCTCTGGTTGAACGCTGGTGCGTTATCATTAACGTCTTCCACGATGATGTCAACAAACACTTCATCATGAGCTCCTGTTAACGAATCTGTGGCTCTGATGCTTAGCCTGTAAGCTGGGTGGGTCTCATAGTCCAAGGTCTCTGTGACATGTAAGACTCCCGTCATGAAATCAATGGAGAACTGTTCTAATGGGTCTCCTTCTGAGATGGTGTAGACTGTTCGAGGCCCCTCTGAAGCATTGGCCTTTATTTGCACTACTGAGGAGTGCAGTTGAACATTCTCTGGAACAACTAGTTTATAGAAGGGTTTCTCAAACATAGGTGTAGCTCTGTTCAACACAGTTACTGCCACTTCCACTGTTGAAGAGAGAGATGGGTCCCCTCTGTCTTTCGCAATAACTCTGATCTTAAACTTTGAGTTTCTTTCTTTGGGTTCAAATGTCTTTTTGAGAGACAGTTTGCCTGAAGGGCTGACCTGAAAATACCCCTGATGCTCCTCTAGGTCATATCTGATTTCAGCGTTGCTGCCGGTGTCTTTATCCACGGCGGTTACCTGCCTCACAACATGGCCTACCTCTGAGTCCATCTTCACCACAGCAGAATATGGGAGGTTCAGAAACACTGGCTTGTTGTCATTGGCGTCCTCAATGGTCACCACCACGAGAGCATGAGCTGCACCAGACGAACGCTGTTCCTTCATCACCTCCAATACAATTTCAAACGTGTCTTGTTCCTCTCTGTCGATAGGTACCCCGGTGGTAAAGAGAACGCCAGATGTTCGGCCGATCTCAAAGCTCCCCTCCGGATTGAGGATGGTGTAGAACAGAGGCTCGTTGACTTTGCTACCAACTGCTGTCACTACAGTCAGAGTTTTCCTCTCTGAGGAGTTCTCTTGCACAGAAGCGGTGTAGATGTCTTGGGTGAATCTCAGGTCATTGTTCTTGTTCTCCTTCATGTTGACTTTGACGAGAGTCGAACTGGTGAACCTTCCGTCTGACACTCGGACCGTGATCTCGTACCTGCTCCGCAACTGGGCCGGATTCTGTATTGAGATATCTCCTGATGTGGGGTCGATCCTGAACTTGCCTCCTATGTTTCCATCTATGATAGAGAACAGTAGATTGAAGCCAGGGCCTGAATCCTCGTCAGTGGCATTTACAGAGATCACCCTCACGCCAGTGTATGTTGGCACTATGACAGACGCCTCATACACGTCTTCACTGAATACTGGGGGACAGTCGTTGACATCGTTGATTTGAATGGTGACGTTAGCAGTGACGTTTGAAAATAGACACGGCATTCCACTGTCATGGACTTCCACAGTAAAGCTGAACTCTGACCTTTTTTCGTAATCAAGGCCAGTAACTGTGCGAATAGCTCCTGTGCTGGGGTCAATAGCAAAGTAGCCAAGGGTGTAAGGCTCTACAATCTGATAGACCAGCCTGCCGTTGAGATCACTGTCTGCATCAGTGGCCCGAATAACCAGAGGACAGCTGTCATTGGTCAGCACCACGCTGTTAGCAGGGGCGGACTCACTGACACTTCCAGTGTACTCTAATTGGCTGAGGACTGGTCTGTTGTCATTCTCATCTCTAAGGTGAATAAAAGCAGTGATGTTGCTCACTCTATCTGCCATGTTGGTTGCCTGGACTGTCAGTTTGTATGATGACACGCCTTCATAGTCCAATGCCCTCTGAGTGACGATGACACCAGAATTGGGGTTGATATTGAAGGCGTTATTTATGTTTCCCTCTCTGATTTGGTAGAGGACAGATGAGGTACTAGAGGCGGAGACTGACGTCACAAAACTCCCCACAGGAGCTGTCTCACTAATGATTGCTGAGATCTCCACTTGGGAGAACTTAGGCCTGGCGTTGTCTGCCATGGTGACGGCTATGAGAACAGTAGTCACCGCAATCAGTGGAGGCTCTCCTCGATCGGTTGCTTTAACAGTGAGCTCAAACTGACCTTGATCTTCATAATCAAGCTTCTTGGCCATAGTTATGGTTCCCAGGACAGGATCAATTGCAAAATAATTCTCCTTGTTACCTGGGAGATCAATAACATGAGGGTGAAATATATAGTTTAAGATCAGTAGCAGCATTCATTGTTATTCTGAAAGGATACAGCATTTACGCCTCCTAGTGTCACAAGTCATTTGTGATTCATGATGCTTGCAAATTGAATTAAGACCCTGAAAGAATTAATTAGAGGCAAACTACGACTGATAAGAGATTTGCATAATTGTTTTCTAGCAGCCTGGCAGTTGGCAAGACTGTTATAAGCTTTACTACATAAAATGTCCTTTTTCATTTACTATCCTCTTTATCATTCCTAGCATCTAAATTATGTTTCAATTCAATATGACCTAAGTATCAATCAATGGTAAAATAAATAGTCATGGCCAAAATAAAAATAAAATGATGTATCAGAGACGTCATTAAGGTTTCAGGTTATACAGATTGTAAGGTGTATTATCTTCCTATGCAGTAAGGCTTCATTTCAGCAGTGTAAATGATTTTGTACCTGACTCTATACTGTAGAGGATCTCAGCATTGCTCCCTTTGTCTTTGTCCAGAGCAGTGACCTGGACCACGGCTGATCCCACTGCAGCTGACTCAAACACCCTGCCGCGGTACTGGGCGCTGGTGAACCACGGAGCATTGTCATTGGTGTCATCCACCTTCACGATCACTCTCACCAGGTTACGCCTCACAGGAACCCCCTCATCACGCACCTGGATCAAACAAGGTATATCACATGACTGTGGGCTGCCCACATCTAACTCCTAACCGTCTGAAAACCAGACAATAAGGAATGTGAGTCAAACACACTAAACTATTATATTATTACATATCACTTATTATAAGTATTATTATTATTTTATTTTTTTACTCAAAGCCAAGCAAAAAATCCCATATTCACATATTTTACTATGAAATTGAGACAGCCAACAAGTAATAGAAAGGCTTTAGTGAAGGACGCTTTCTACTGAGTGAGCACTAAGTCTGAGTACCACAGTCAGGGTGTAATCTACTGAATAGACACAAGTCAGAGCTTATATTCTACTGAATTTGTACGAAGGTAGTGATGTATTAACAAACATGTACATTTCAAGCCTGCAAACTGTGACACTTTAAATAACGTGAAACAATACTATTGTGCAATATGACAACCCTAGTCGTCTATCTGTACAGTATAGTACAGTGGATTGTGTACATAGCCTTTATTTATGTAAACCAGCTCCTTCCCTTCTTGTGATTTTTTTTTTTTTTTTTAAGTTTTTTCTTTTCCTAACACCAGGGGAGCCACCCCTCCTAAATTTCGTTGTTTGGTACCTGTACTGTAGCAATGACAATAAAGTCCATTCATTCATTCATTCATTCATTAGTATTAGTACAATGAGTGCGTAGTATGTGTTCTACTGAGTGTATACTATGCTATGTAGTGATATGTTAGTACCATCACAGTGTTCTACTGAATAGACAGGAGTAAGTGCATGTGTTCTACTGAGTGTGTGCTAGGTAGTGATATGTTAGTACCATCACAGTCATGGTGTGTGTGTGCTAGGTAGTGATATGTTAGTACCATCACAGTCATGGTGTGTGTGTGCTAGGTAGTGAGTTAGTACCATCACAGTCAGGGTGTGTGTGTGCGTGGCCTCATGGTCCAGCTCCTCTGCCGTGAAGAGCTGACCGGTGCCCGGGTCCAGACGGAACTTCCTGTGGCTGAGGGGGTCGGTGTTGCTCAGTAGAGTGTATGACAGTTTGTTCCTCTTGTCTTTGTCCGTGGCGCCAATCTCCAGGACCTGAGTCTCTGGAGGCGTGTCCTCTGGGAGGGTGACCTCATACTTGGGCTGAGAGAACTGTGGTCGGTGGTTGTTGGTGTCAATGACGTTGATGAAAACCTGTTCAAATGAAGTGTTTATATTTGCTGCACAATTTTTTTTAATGTTGCAAATTTAGGTAAGAATACCAAGTATCACAGAGGCTTCTTAAGCATTTTGAAATATACTTGCAGTTGTGTCCCTCCTTGTTCATTTTACTTATCCTTCTTGCAATCAAAGTAGTCTAAAATTCTGTTTGAAAGTCCAATATTTTGGTGCTGTAGTTATTTTGGAGATTATTGTGCCATACCCATAAACCTAAATAAGAGGGTAAAACGATTTGACACAACGTCATTATGTGCTCAAGCATATGGTAGTGTTTTACTAGGGTAGAAACTTGCCCAAAATAAAAGTGCTTTTAGAGGGGAAAAGTGCAAAAAAGCGAAGAAATTAAGCCTATTATAGGACATTTAGTAGCTGTGTATATTGAGATATTCCACAGCTTGGTTGAACAGTTCTTTTAACCTGGCTGTTTAAAGACCATGAAGGCAAGGAGAAGCATTTCATGTTGAACCTCCCTGGAACCAGAAACCTTGAAACCGAGGCTGAAACTCAGCCATAACAATAATGGGAATGTCACTCCCTGTCTAACTACTCTCTTCACCCCAGGCAGTGCACACACACACACACACACACACACACACACACACACACACACACACACACTCCTCTATATGCAACAAGAGGTACAGATGGACTGCCTGAGGAGTTGAATAGACGTAGAAGGCACATGGGGGCTTGTGTCACTGCTACAAATCACTCACACACAAACCACGACAGGGTGGAATTACCTTGCTCTCAAGGTAATATGCCATTATGTGATACGTCTTACAAGACTACAGCCAGAGGCCAACTACATTATAAGGCGCCATCTGTTTGATTCCCTGGCATCCATCACCATGCATGGCACATCACACTATGTGAATCATTTTAGATTAAGTCTAGTTGTCAGTTTAGCCACCTTATTTCTTATACAGCAGGCATACAACGGCAGTGTGGATTCCGGTATGCGTGGTGATGTGAGATATGAGATAATACTTTATTGATTCCAAATAGGGAATTCATTTTTCATTTTATATCATTATATCATTATATATGAAAATAATAGAAACAATGACATGAAAAGCAATGTAAGGTTGCACTTTATTTTGGATAGGCCCCTGTCTTCAGATCAACAAACTATGTCAAACTATCAACAAAACACTGGGACTCATATACAACAACATGCTTGGGTTAGGATTAGAGTTTGTGTCAGGGTTAGGTTTAAACATAAGTATAAGTTTAACTATAGTGTGTTGGGAAAAACATTTATGGGGTCCATATGACAGCAGTTATCTGAAAAGTTCTGTTATTTGTGTGTTGTGGCACTACCTTGGTGCTGATAACTCGGGTTCCATCTGTGGCCTCCACCGTCAGGCTGTAGTTGGATCTGTCTTCTGAAAGGAGAGGTTTGGCCAGAATGACCGCTCCACTGGCCTTGCCCACATCAAAGCGACTGTCAGACTGACCACCTAGTATTACCATATTGATGAGAGACAATGGAGTAAATAAATATTACCCATCCAATTGAAGGCTCAATCCTCAGTATGTACAGTCAATTGAATAAACTAAGATACAACCCAGGTAATCCAATCTTATCTTACGCAATTTGAACACTACCAGAATTTGGCAAATGTATAATCAGACAAATAGACAAACACAATTAGATTCAATTTCAGCTGTACAAGTGGAACACCACAAAGCCCTTCAGACATGAACCAGGAAACATGAGGCAGATAACGAGATGACAGTAATCTCTTTAGATACCTTCTGCTGTGCAGTTCACGTCGCAAGCCGTCTGAGCAATGTGAAACACTTCTTTGGAGTGCATGTCTCCTTGCCAATTAAAGCAAATTCCGTAGACAGTGAGAGAAATAGAGAGAGAGAGAGAGAGAGAGAGAGAGATAGAGAGAGAGAGAGGGCGTTGAAAATGAGAGCAGAAGATCAAGCAAGTTATCAGTAATAGGACAGCTAATTAGTGAAGAGGAAAAGGTAAAGGTAAAGAGAAGTGAATAACTTTGAAAAGGAGCTGTTAAACATCAAGCCATGCATGAAAAGCTCACGTAGAAAGAGTTTCCACAGAATAACTACAGATTTCAACAGTACTGTAATTACATTGAGTTAATTCTAGAGAGTACTTGAAGTTCAAAGCTGAAAGCTCAAAGTTCAAAGAAACACATTCTGAACAATCCAGTCCTGTCTTTGAAAAGTAATTAGGCCTTATAAAGTGTTTATGAAGGCTTCATTGTGCTTTTTAATGTAGTGATTTGATTTACCTGTGATTTGGAACCACACAGGTGAGTCTATGGGCTGGGTAGAGACCACCCCCAGCATGTGAGCCACCGGGTCACTCTCCATGATGGAGAAGGAGAGAGAAGTTTCAGCGAATGCCAGAGGTTGGGAGGGCGGCCTGGGCCGCAGGATCCACTCGATGTGCAGGCGACAGGTGGAGGTCTGCTGTGGCCTTCCATTGTCCACCGCTTGAATCTGGGTGAGAGCAGAGAGAGGGAGAGGGCACATTCAGAGCAGGTGATAGTACATGGACAATAGGCATGATATTCTTTTTCTTAGCATAATTACTTTTATTTATAGAGGAAGTCGCCGGTAGAAAAGCACAAAATAAAATCAAGCCCATAATGTAGATGAAACACCATAGTGACACACTGAGTGGACTCACCGTAAGAATGTCGTACTGTCCTGCTATGAAGTCCTCTCCGGAGGACACCTGGCCAGTTCTGGGGTCGATAAAGAAGCTCCCCTGCTTGTCCCCCTCCTCGATGCTGTAGCTGATGTCCCCGTTGGGGCCTGTGTCTCTATCGCAGGCGATCACCCTGTAGATCTGCTCCCTCCGGACGGCCCCCCTCCGTTCCGGAGGTCTGTCATGTTCGGGAAGCTGGATCTTGTAGACTGACTCCAAGAACTGGGGAGCATGGTCATTCTCATCCTGCACCCTCACGACTACTCGGACTGCCGTGGACTTGGCTGGAACACCACCATCGGTTACTGTTATCTGGGTCATAAGGAAGAAGGGAAGGGAACAGACTGTGTATTTGCTGAGACATTTGCTGTTACTTCAGAATACCTTAAGGCGGCTACACACTAGACGATTTTAACCCCGATTTAGCTGTCGCCGACCAGTTTTTGCGGTCGGCGACAAAATCCTCCAGTCGTTGCAAACCCGGAGACGCGCCGTCTCCGACGCTTGTTTAGTGTGACAGGCTCAGAGACGCAATCGGAGGACCGCCGATCCCGTCGGAGGGGCCGTCGCAGGGCTCCAGATCTTTTCAAACATGTTTCATTTTATCGGCCGACGGAATCTACATTCTGCTAGTCTGAGATGGGCAACGACCCGTGTGGACAGCACAGCCAATGAGAGGTCGAGGAAATGCAGCGCGAAGGAGGCGTGAAAGAAGGGATGGCTCCGAAGAAAAAAGTTTGTCAGCGCTCGGTGGAGTGAACAGATGGAAGGAAGGCTTTTCTGAGCAAATAAATGCACATGCAACAAGTGCAGCTAATTGTTGTTGCATGTGCATTGCATTGCAACAATTGCATGTGCATTGTGCAATTGCATGTGCATTGCATTGTTGTTGCGTGTCGAGCTCCATCTTTTTGCATGTGCAAATTGCATGTGCATTGCATTGTTGTTGCGTGTCGAGCTCCATCTTTTTGCATGTGCAAATTGCATGTGCATTGCATTGTTGTTGCGTGTCGAGCTCCATCTTTTTTTGACAGCTGTCAACGTCTCGTCATCATGTGCTGATATCGCGACACTACAGCTTGGCGAATCGTCCTGACCAAGTGAAGAATCGTGTAGTCTGTGAGCCCCCGTCGTTGCCACATCCTGTAGTGTGCGCTGTGCTGCGCAGTCTGCGCGCCGCTGAGACGCGGACACCAGCACGACGGTCGTTGAGTGTGAGAGGCTCAGCGATGTTACAACTTGAAAAGTCGTCTAGTGTATAGCCGCCCTTAGTGAGTAACAAAAGAGTTAATAATAGAGAACAATGACGGATCGCTCACCTCAAGCATATGTTCCTCTTGCTGTTCTCTGTCCAGCTTTCTGGAGGTGGTGGTCACCAAACCTGTTAGGTAAAGCACATAACGGGATAGTCAGAGAGGTCAAAGAAAACACACACGTTAGTGTGGAAAAAGTTATACGACTGTATAAGGTCTGATCTACACACTTACCATTTACTGTGCTTTCAAAATTAAAGCTTAAAAAGTTCAGAGTAGACATTTGGGACTTTAACTTTATAATGGCCTGAAACATTGTACCATAAATACAGGTTCTTTATACATAGTACATTGATGGACATAAACCAGAGAGATTAACCACTTTAAAGAAATGCATCTAGCCTTTTCTAAGAAAGAAAAACAGTTCTCTTTCCCAAGACTTAGCTGGATGCTTGTTATGGTTAACTGTGGAATATCATTGCCCATTAAAACCACATAAAATAGGCTCCTTTGGTGGGTTGTATATGACTGGCAGGAGAGAGAAAAAGCTACATTTTGAAGGCCAAAATGTATTTTTTCTCTCGAAATGTATTTTTTCTGGAGGATAAAATGTCAACCACAACATCATGGAAATAGAGCTAGAAAGGTTCTGGATTGCTACAGTACTTGATTTTACACTGAAATAATGACATCGTGGAAGTGACTAATTCTCACAGTTAAAGCATAATGAACATACACATGATTTCTCCAAGTCCAGACATTCCTGGATCATCATTATTTTGATAAAGACACATACTGCGTCAGGGAGACATGAGTTCAGATACTATGGCAGAGGACAGACAAGTGACTGAAATTGCCTATTGACAGTAGGCTTAAAGCAGGCAACAGAAGCAAGCTTCATTAATACTAAACTAAAAAGGACAGTGTGCCATGGTTGGAGGTTGGCTCTATCCCTTTCTTATCAGTCATACCACGCAAACAATATTTACTTTAGAGGGAGCCCTTGCTCTAAAACTTTGCATAACAGGAGAGGTTGCATGGAGGTTGTATTCTGTACTGAGCATGAAATTACTGTGAAAATGATATACTGCATAAAAAATGCTATTCAGGGATATTGCAGTTGACATTACAGTACAGACACATGTAGCATTATGTTTTATGTTGCTTGTCCTATGAGGCACTGCAACAGGGTCTAATTACAAGAACAGTTAAACTTCAGTGTAAACATTATGACGCAAAAAGAGCAGAGCACAGAGCCTCACAAACATTTCCCAGTGTGAATACATTATAAATGATGTTAAGGGCCTCACCAGTCTTGGGATCAATACTGAAGAATCCTTGAGGGTTCCCACTGGTGATCTTGTAGGATAACTGGTCATTTCCACCAGAGTCAGGGTCCTCCGCCTCTATTTGGATGACAGACACATCTTTGAGGGAGTTCTCCATGACTGCAGGGTAGTAGACCGGCTCAGAGGTCTGTGGCGCATTGTCGTTGACATCTTCAACCTCAATGTAGACGTCCACGAAAGAAGACTGAGGCACCACACCTCGATCAGTGGCGTAAACAGTTAGCCAGTAATGATTGGTGGTCTCACGGTCTAGACGCTCCTGTGTTTGTATGACACCTATGAGAAGAAACAAAATAAGCATTATATAGACCACCCTCAGAAGCCAGCCTCTTTGACCTAGAACCAGAGATGCGGGCATGGCTACGCGACACCGAGTTGGACCTCTGACGTTACACGAAAGAAGCATTTTTAATTTCAGTCCCGGTTTTGGCTAAGTCTGAGTTACTAACTTCGATTTCTGGCTATCTACTGAGTAACTAGTTATTTCTTCACGTTAACTGAGTGACTACTAGTTTTGTCTAAGCTTCTACTAGCTTTGGCTAAACATTGACTGAGTGACTGCTGAGCAGATTGTCATTGGGAACTGTGATCTCTCATACAGCTCTGGCCTCTGAGCTCTCTGATTTACATAATAAACAGATGATTTGCAATTCAGTATGAAGGAGTTAGTCAGACCTAAAGGGAAGCATATGTTTTGTAATATGTAAAAGAAAGATTACACTAATCTGGTTCTAACATACAGTATATACATTCGGTATTACACAATGGTGAGTGCTCAAGATGAGGCTGTACGTTTTGTAATATGTATGAATATCTGTCTGTATAAATGACATATGTGCTGCCGGTATCTCTGACCATTTACCTGTTGTGTTTACCATAACCACTCCATGCCAAGGTAGCACTCGTGCCCCTGTGCACGGCTCACGCAGGATTAACTCTCTGACTGCCTCACAGTTTTCTGATGCGTTTAATGCTTCTCCAATCTGTGCATTGGATGTAAACTGTGCTCTTAATGTTGATGAAATTAATTCTATGTTTGACTCAACCTGCTCTGAAATTTTAGACTCCCCTCAGGTCCAAACGCAAAAAGGCATTTTTAACACCGTGGCTCAATGACTCCACGTGCACTCTCAGACGTGCATGCAGGCGCGCAGAGAGAAAGTGGAAAAAGGACAGGCTCCACGTCTCCCTTGAAATTCTACGTGGTTGCCTGTCTGACTATCAAAGAGCTGCCAAACAGCCAAAACTGAGCACAGCTCTAACTTGGTCTCTAACAATAGCCACAAGCCCTAGGTTCTTTTTAACGTCCTCAATGGTCTCATCAACCCCCCTGTCACATCCCCTGTTGTGCCATCACCTGCTCTCTGTGAACGCTTTAAAAAAAAAATCATTGACAAAATTTCTGCTCTTCAACCAGCTCACCTTTTAACTACTCCAGCCCCCCCCCCCCCTCTGTGCCCCCAGCCTGCTGTCTTCAAGCAGTTCAAGCTGGTATCCCTTTCCTCACTCTCCAATTTAGTTCAGCACCTACGGTCCACAAATTGCCCCTCAGACAGCCTTTCCTCTCGCCTTCTTAAAGAAGTATTTGAGTCGGTCGGCCCAATTATCCTATTACTTATCAATACCTCTCTCAGCTCTGGACACGTCCCAGCGGCCTTCAAACACGCTGTAGTACAACACCTGATTAAAAAGAAAAATCTTATTATCGTTCTTGTCCAAAGTCCTGGAGCGAGCAGTTTACGTTCAGTTGCGAGCATTTTTAGTTGTGCATAACATCCACGAGAAATTTCAGTCTGGCTTTAAACCACGCCATAGCACTGAAACAGCCCTCCTGCGAGTCCAAAATGATCTGCTCCTAGCAGCCGACTCTGGCAGTCCTGCCATTTTGGTCCTCCTAGATCTCTCAGCCGCCTTCGACACAGTGGATCATTCGATCCTACTGTCACATCTAGAACAGCATTTGGGCATCACTGGTGTCGCCTTAAGCTGGTTCAAGTCCTACCTGTCCGGACATAGTTTCTCCGTTCAGCTAGGAGAATTTTTCTCCTCTAAGGCCCCTCTCACCTGTGGTGTTCCTCAAGGGTCGATACTGGGCCCCCTTCTAGTTCTCCTTTACATGCTGCCCCTAGGCCCTATCCTGGTGAACCATGGAGTGTCCTTCCACTGTTATGCTGATGATGTCCAGGTCTATCTGCCACTAAAATCTAGAGGAAAGGCTGCACTTCAGCCATTGCTCAATTGCCTGACTGACATCAAAGCATGATTGAGTGCTAACTTCCTCAATCTAAATGAGAGCAAGACTGAGGTAATTCTCTTTGCCAACACTTCTCTAGGCCCTTCTGTCGATGCTCTAGGTCCCCTTGGCTCAAACATTTGCTCATCAGTCAGAAATTGATTGGTGATTCAACCCTTCAGGTCAGCTGAACAACTGCTTCCTCAGGTCCCCAGGACTAAATTAAAAACTAGAGGGGACAGAGCCTTCTCTAAGGCCGCCCCTAGGCTCTGGAATAGTCTCCCCCTCCACATCAGATCCGCCGAGAGCATTGAGGCTTTTAAAAAACACATCTCTTCTCCCTGGCCTTTGACCTGAGGTGAGCCTGCCTTCCCGACACTGCACTCTTTGCACTTTTATTTGTATTGCACCTTGCTTTTAGTGTATTTTATCTATTTTTTCTGTTTTCTTTAATCTGTATTTTATCTCTTTTATCTTGTTTTTCTCTTTATCTTTTATCTGTTAAAGCACTTTGGGCGGCTGTTGTCATTGTAAATGTTGTGCCATATAAATAAACGTTACTTACTTACTACGTTTTATGGAAGATTATGACAATATATTGATAAAAAAAGAGGAAACTCTCACCGTTCTCTTCATTGATGATGAATACTCCAAGGCCTGATCCTTCCCTTAGGGAGTAGCGTATTTCTCCATCTCTGCCTTTGTCATTATCTTTTGCTGTAACAGTCATAACCGTGGTACCAATGGAGGCATCTTCACTCACAGCTCCCTTGTCCACAAAAGAGTAAAATCGAGGCTGATACAGATTCTCATCCACGTCCACAATGTAGACCTCAATATAACAGGTAGAGAAGAGGGAGATTGGCTTCCCTTTATCCTTTGCTCTGGCTGTTAGATTGTATACTTGTCTCCTCTCAAAATCCAGGCCCTGCGTGATGTGAACGGCTCCGCTCACTTTATCAACATTGAAATCTCCCTCTCCATCTTCCAGCAGGCTGAAACGGACCTGTCCAAATTGTCCGAGATCAGGGTCATGGGCCTGTAGCCAGGCTACAACCGCTCCCACAGGGAGGTCCTCTCTCACTTTCACACGCTGGTGCGCAGGGAAAAACCTAGGAGGGTTGTCATTGACGTCCTTTAACACCACTTTCAGCCACACAGTTGATTTAATCTGAGGTTCATCTCTCGTCTGATCACAAGCAACCACTTTTAGGCTAAAAAGTGGGTGCACCTCTCGATCCAGTGGACTTTTCACCTTCACAACTCCAGTTTGTTCATCTATATGAAAATGATCGGATTCAGCCATGAAGGAATACTTGACCATTCCATTGGCTCCAGAATCTTTGTCTGTGGCGTCAACTTGGATGATTGCTGTTCCCACATCTGTGGCCTCACTTATGGTTACAGAGTAGCTATCCTCTAGGAACCTAGGACCATTATCATTTGAATCTAGAACATTGATCTGTAAGGTATGTGATGCTGACCTCTGAGGAATTCCTAGATCATACACTGTGATGTTGAGAGTATATTCATCTGTTATTTCTCTATCTAACAACTCAATAATCCTCAGCCAACCAGTGTCCATTTCAATCATGAAACGACTGTCAAAATCTCCCCCCGATATCACATAAACAGGTGCTCCACTGAAGCCACTGTCTGGGTCTGTGGCACTGAGAAGAGCTATCATTGTCCCGACTGGAAGATCCTCTTTAACTTCAATTAAACTGGGGGAAGAGTCCATAAACTGTGGAGGAAAGCTATTAACTGAATGAAGATCCTCAAAGTCATCTTTGTTTTCCCATTGAGAGTGGAGATTAGTGCCAAGAAGGAACTTCTCTGCCATCCGAGTGGCTACTCCAGTATCAACACATTGAGAGTAGGCTACCACCAGAGCTGACCCAACTGTGATGTTCACGAACATCGTCTCACTTGTTCTCTCCCCATCATTGGCAGTGATTTGTAAAGAGTGAAAGGACGTTTTCGCTGCATCGCCGGAAATTATTGACACCTTGAGTGATAACACACCTGTGTCTGAGGACAAGTCAAAAAGACCAAACCCGTTTCCATCTGTGATCTCATATTGTACTAGATCTAGGTCATCAGCATCTATAGCAGACACTGCAGCTATCCGCTCACCCACTTTGTACGTTCTTGGCAAGCTCACCTCACAGTCCACCTTCTCAAACAACGGCACATTGTCATTCAAGTTGTTGAGAGTGATCAAAACCGGAGCCTCAACCTCACGACGGAAAGGAGAGCCCCAATCGGAAGCTCGGACTCTGAGGTTGTAAACCCTTGGCATCTGCTCCCAGTCTAACTCCCTGGCTGTACTGATCACACCAGTGAAATAGTTAATGACAAAATGCTGGGGGTTTACATTGGTGATGCTGTAAGTAACATAACCATTCTCCCCTTCATCCAGATCGCTGGCACTGACTGTTAGGACACTGGTTCCCACTGGCACGTTTTCATCAACATTAGCTTCGTAGGACGGCTGTTGAAATACAGGTGCATTATTGTTCACATCAATCACGTCAACGACCACCCTAGCTGGTGCCTGTTCTTTATTGATAACCACCTCAAACTCGTACTTGCTGACACGATCAGCTTGAAAAGTCCCAGATGTTGTTATCAAGCCTGTGTTTGAATTGATAATGAAAGGATAGGTATTTGCCGGGATCTTCGGAAATCGCAATGAGTATTTTAAAAGAAGATGGCTAGGCGTAGCTCTTACCATGACAACATAAGTATTAAGAGGGGCGAATTCAGTTAGGTTGACTCTGTATGTGCTCTTCTCAAATTTAGGAGGGCTCACGTCAACCTGCGGAGATCTCACTCGGATGACTTTAGCTGAGGAGAACTGTGGTGGGCTTCCCTTATCCTTGGCCTGTAATGTCAGATTGCATCCGAAGTGACAACTCTCCCAGTCCACATCCTTTATGGCTTTAACTTTGTATTCTTTACCACCAGGGCTGGTTCTCATTGCCCTAAACTGCTGGAGCGGGTCCCCAGCAACTATACTCAATGACGCTATCTCACCATTTAAGCCTTGGTCCTCGTCTTCCACAGTGACAAGGGCATAGGTAGGATCTGTGTCTGCATCCGATGGAGCTAGAGGAACAGCCGTAAGGGTAGGAGCGTGCTCATTGCTCTGCAGGACCCTGATGGTCAGCTTGGCTGTGCTGCTGAAGCCACTCCCCCCATAGCGTTTCATGCCCCGGTCCATGGCCAAGACATCCATCTCAAACAGCCTTCTGTCAGCAAAATCCAGTTTACCCATCAAAATAATCACCCCGCTGGTAGGATGAATGCAAAACATGTCGTTCTGCTCTCCCAAGCTGAAATAGTACTCTCCGTTTGCGCCGACATCAGCATCAGAGGCAGTGACTCTGGTGATGCTGGTTCTGACGGCCACGTTCTCAGGCACAGAGACAGAGTAGGAGGTTGGAGAGAAAAGCGGTCTGAGGTCATTGGTGTCCAGAACTTGGACTTGAACTGTTGTTTGGGTAATCGCATTGGTATTCCGTTCCAGTGCATTTAATGTCAGAGAGTAATGCTCCCTCACTTCCCGGTTCAGTATAGCAGCGCTACCTCCTTTGGTCCGTAGTCGCAGGAAACTGAAGTCTCCCAGGACAAACTCTTCAGCCTTGAATAAAGACTCACCATCTCCAGAATCTACCTTGTACTGAATATCCCATGCAGAGTCTATGATGTATATCCCCATCTTGATTGGGCTTTCTACATAGGTCTTGGTAGCAGAGTTTTCATAAATGGTGGCGTTGTATTCTGTCTTTGTGAACTTAAATGGTAATGTGAGCTGTCCTGTGTTTCCTGAGCAGCTCCTTATTGTCTGCACCAAGAGTATCAATGTCAAGAGTTCTCCCATGATGCACCAGCTATCAACACAATTCCTAAAAAAAAATAAAGGAAAAAATATTGAAATTAGATAAAGAATGTACTGATTGTGCACAGTATAATAGGTTAAATACAGACATACATCACAAGTACACGCACGCACGCACGCACACCCACACACAAAGCAGGTAAATTATACCTGCTCAACTTGCTGTCATTGGGGAGGGATAATGAAAAGGATAGCATACCCTACTTTAACATATTTTAGAGTGATAAAATCCACCTCTGTAAAAACAAAAAAGTACATATTATAATAATATACTATTAATAATAATGTATAACAGGAACACGACATCATATCGTGACGTTAGAATTATAAGGTTCTATCTCCATTTTTGGTCAAAATTGAGTTTTTTACATAATCTGATCCATTAGGTGTTTATTAATGCCTGTTGTGTTATTTTTAAAATGTTGACATTTTTGAGTTAGTAATTCATAAAATACAACGGCTCCATCTCACAAAACATAATGGAATGTAAAAACTTTGACGCTCAATATCTCTGAACTACCCTAAACGGAGATAGAACCTTATCATTCTAAGCTCACGATATACTGTTGTAACTCACCTATTCACCAGTTTCAGCTACTCAAGTATATTCCTTTCCGTCGTTTTGTTCTCAGAACATAATGGCAACACTTCAATGAGAATTCATCAGAAGTCATGTTTGATACATTTTTAATTATCAGCAGACGTGCGTATTTTTCCAAAGCGCGAGTGTGAGATTTACAGTCCAACTGATAGCTCTTCTGAGTCCGAATGAGCGCTCAGCGCAGTAGACTTTCATAGCGGGATACTGATACAGAAACACGCATTGGAAGCAGTGATGTCATCAGCGGTGGCGCTCCTACCTGCTGCTAAATGTGTGATAGCGAGGGGCTCAAAGAAAGCAACTTGTCAGACAATGGGTTTCGTATTTTATTACTGTCCTGTCAATTTGACGTGCCTGGTATACTGGGCAAGATATTACATCTAGTCTAATTCAGATTTTAGTTACTTTCAGATTTCGTTCCGTTTCCTGTCCAAAATTGAACTCAATTTAATCAGCATGAGATAAACCCATGTATTCACTGTCCTCATTGCCTCATAAAAACAAGAGAAGACCAACTTTATTTTTGATTTCACTAATTGAATGTTATCCAGTGTATGAGCGGATTCATTGGATGACAGTTGAACAGGCAACATGGAAAAGTGTTGACAGCATCTTCTCAGTGGCTCAGAACTGTTCATATGTCTAAATCGTTCTGTGTGGCAGAAAGGATTTATTCTGCTGACAGAGAAGCAGGATTGCATCTGTATGGATGAAAGATGGTCCAACCGTCCTATTGAGGAGCTGTGTACTGATTAAAGATGGAGGCAGACCACAAAGCCTTCCTTAAAAGGTCAACAGGTAGAATCCAACGAGAGAATATGAGTTAGATCACTCCACACTAAACTGTCTATGAGGGGCTTTTATATCAATTTCACTTTTGACCAAACTATTATTGATTACAAGGATAAATATGATTGATTACTATAATCTGTCAGTACTTGTTTAGCCCAAACGTATACCTAGTATTTGTGCTGCAAGAGTATGACCAGACCCATATACAATTATTTGCTGTGACACAAGATGGAGTGGAACCACTCAGTTGGGTAAGTGTTGGGGTTAGGATAACTGAGAGATCTTCCTGCAAGGAGGCTTCTCTACCCAAGGCTGATGGACATTTTCATTAAGTCCCCATCCATTTGTCTTGTGTCAGTAAAGACTGCAGACAGAGATAGAGAGCCACAGTCAATATACAATATTCCTCTTTCTATTTTTGGGCCCAGAGAAAGAAAACAGCATCAATCATAAGCTTCATCAACTTATCATCCTAGGAATATTCAGGGAAGGTGAATAGTGCACTATTAATATTAATCATATTTAGGATACCTATCCCTGAATAATATATATAAATAGTACAATATGGATGATACTCGTCGCACTGTAAACATTATTATTGTGTGACACTCAGTTTCTTCTCTACCTGTCATCCATGTAAAAACACATTATACACACACCGCAGGGGCGGGAGACATATCTGTGTTTGTCCTACTCACATATCTCACCACATAAATGTCAGGGTCTCCAAAGTGCAGTATTCCAGTGGAGGTAAGGTTGCTCTGTGCTTCAGGCTGTGCTTTCTCACATTGAACACTGAAACCCTGTATGTGCCTTATTATCGCCATTCTTTATGGCTACCTGCATACCATCTATCTCTGTACCCTGAATGGTGCATCGGTCTGCAATGCCAGAGGGCCCCTAATGCAGAGAATTAGGTAGTCAGGAGACGTTCTGCATCTATTGTACTGCTGAGACATCTGCCGTGGAGGGAGAATGAATAAGTGGTATAGGATGACCGTTTATGTGGCTAAGTGACTGATGACAAACACACAATGTTTTAATGTCCCTGCATGCAAATGAAAACCAAATACAGTACATCAAGCTCATGAGACAAGATAACGTTATTACATGTATACGCCACTTAGCCGAACACATCTTGATATTATCATGATATCTTTATTTCTACAATGAAGGGTCTGTGGATAACTTGTGAGTATGTTTTAAAAGAAGAAAAAAAAATCACCCTCAGCTCCATCCAGGCAGATCTGGGTCTCCCACCTGGCCGGTTCTGGTCCACAGAGCAGGACAGTCTCTGGCCCAGAGGACAGACACGGCAGTGCCAGCAGCCGGATTCTAAGATGGATTAAGAGGGCTCAGTAATGCTCCAATAATCCTGGCGTGTGCCCAAATCCAAAAAACTCAAAACACAGTCTGACCAGGGTTGGGAGCAATCCTGACACTGTGCTGGACTGGCATCCACTGAGAGGCTTCACCTGACTGCCCCTTCAAGGTGCTGGCATGTTTCTTGATAAGTTGATTCATTCATGAACCGATTTGCTTCACCATGGTGCTATTGGTGTACACTATATGGACATTATTGTTCAAACTCTGATAGAAATTAAACAGACCATTTCCAACAAAATACGTTTTACACAAGTATTTGTGGTTTTTACATGCAAAATATTTGTGGTGTGTCATCAGTCAACACAAGACTACTGGGACTGGGAAGACTTCTGTTGTCACTCAACAAAATGCGGCACCCGGACAAAGAGGTTATGAGAGTGACTGGTTTCAAAGATAAGTAGGAAAAAGTATTTTAAAACAATTTGAGTAACCCTGGGGTTGGAGTCACAGTCCATTATGTCGCCCCCTTCAGTCTACCATTATGTCGCCCAGTTCAGTCTACCATTATGTCTATATTGCTGCTGCCATTGGTCTGACTGCTGGCACGCTGTGACATCTCCGTGTCCCTGCCCTCAGTAGGCTGAGGAGCTGGCGTGAGGTCTGGCCTAATGACTTCCCATCTTCAGCTCCATTGAGCAGTCATGTTCTCCAGCATCCCCTGGGATGTGTGAGCTGCCCACTTCAGCAGAGACATCATCTTTATTCCCACCCTCTCTCAATATGGGCCTTATAGCAGTGGAAATTATGCCTGGCCTCCCTCTGCAGTAGAGAGGTCATCTTTACACTGGACACACACACACACACACACACACAAACTCACACACACACACACACACACACACACAAACAAAAGTTTGCACACACACAGACACACCCTAATCTCCTACTTGACTACATAGCCCTTTCCATGAATCTCACGTCTGCCGTGACAAAAGCTAATCAGGAACACAATTCACTTCCTCAATACAAATGACTGGTGACTGACAGAGTTCTGTGTGGGATTTTACTCAACACACTAGCATCCTAATGAGATCACCAGTCCCCCCCTTGGGTCCCGTCTTATTCTCTTAATCTTAATTCCAAGTGACATTGTCAGAAAATAAATCACATCTAATTCCTCTTTGCAATTAACCTAAGCCGCAAACCCATGTCCTGAGCCAGCTAAAGAGTCTTAGTCTAACTAGCTTTGGGCTAGCGAAGTCCAGGTGGTTGCTAGCCTGTTTAGAGAGCCTCCCTATCCCTGGATAAGGAGATCAGAAGATGCTGCACCTCTCCTCTGTGTTTCCTGGTCAGCCTGACGTCGTCATCCATTTGTTTGCATATTTTAGCTTTTTGCTGATAGGCCTTTTGTTTGCATCAAGTAAATAATACGGCCAACACTCTTGAGATTGTTTACTTATTAGATCAACCCTGGGTTATACAGCCCCCAACGACACTTTCATCAAAACAGAACTTTACTTTGAGTTGAGCACATCTTTTCCTTAATTTGGTTTGCATGCTCAACTATATTGTGGTGAATTTGCAAATGTGGATTTACCTACCATGATGTACTGTGTGTGTTTACCGTGGATATAATTTCACTCTTCGAGTTTCCTCTTGTTGTCAATTAATCATGGCTTACCATGGATATCATTACACTCTTCCAATTCACTCTTCTTGTCAGTTGCTTTGAATGAGTGAGTCACTAGCTGTGCCAGATATTCTGAGGACTTAATTTAAACTCAATTCGAAAAGAGGAAATTGTCTCAGAAATTATTCAGCTGAAGATGGTGATAGACCCATACATTGGCAACATGATGAAGATTTGAAAGGTTAAAGTACTTTACCCATTTACAGGTCCTTGACCCCCAGATGCAGTTGATTTCAAGGAAACGATCAGGATCAGATAGTGATTTTAGGTTGCAGTCACAGCAGCACTATTTTCCCCGCATAGAAAGATAAAACGGTGTCATAATTCATGCTGCATATTTTGATGATGGGACATATTTGAAATAGCCTGATGCTCTGGTTTGTGAGTGATAAATCTCAAAGATTAGGATAGGGATGAGACAATGCTACTGTATTCCTCCAGCACAACCATGAAAGACATGAAAACATTGTTGTATGAAAATGTTTTGCTACCAAACTATGGGAAGAACTCACATCCATTCTTAAATTTGGGATTATATATATTTTTTATTATATATAATACATTTTTCAGAATTGACAATGTTTTAATCAGTTTAGAATATACAACTTTCAGATATCTGATGTTATTATGTTTAATTGTAGCTCCGATGTTTTTGGAAGCTTCACTTTGGAAGCGTCCCATTGTCGACCTCAAGATTTCAAGTTCAAACCTTATGTACAAGAGAAAAACATAATTATTGATACAGTATGACATTTAGGACTGAACCCAAAATGATTACATTTAATCAATCAGAGAGAAACGGATGAATTACCTGGTTGTCCATCAACCTCCTCTGACAAAGTGCTTTTTTGTTCCACTGTTAAACTTAAAAGTGTATCCTTTAGAAAAAAAGAAGAGTGTTCAAGTCACTTTAGGATAAGGCTTTTATAGGTCAATTATATTGCCACTTAAGCAATAATATATTCACAGATGAGCCAAAACATTATGTCCACTGACAGGTGAAGTGAATAACATTGATTATCTTGTTACACTGGCACCTGTCAAGGGGTGGGATATATTAGGCAGCAAGTGAACAGTCAGTTTGACAATGGCCAAATTGTTATGGCTAGATGACTGGGTCAGAAGATCTCTGAAACGGCAAGGCTTGTGGGTGCTCCCAGTCAGCAGTGGTGAGTACTTACCCACAGTCAGCAGTGGTGAGTACTTACCCACAGTCAGCAGTGGTGAGTACTTACCCTCAGTCAGCAGTGGTGAGTACTTACACACAGTCAGCAGTGGTGAGTACTTACACACAGTCAGCAGTGGTGAGTACTTACCCACAGTCAGCAGTGGTGAGTACTTACCCACAGTCATCAGTGGTGAGTACTTACCCACAGTCAGCAGTGTTAGTACTTACCCCCAGTCAGCAGTGGTGAGTACTTACCCACAGTCAGCAGTGGTGAGTACTTACCCACAGTGGTCAGAGGAGGGACAAAACCACAAACCCAAAGCTCATCGATGCACAAAGGCAACAAAGGCTATCCCAACAGCATATTAGGCAAGTGGTCATAATGTTTTGACTCATTAGTGTATATTCAAACAGTATATTCACATTCACAGCTATACCTTACTGTAGATCAATCATTTTTGACTCAGGTACATAAATATTGCCGTTTTTTGGACACAAACACATGATACAGTATATTATAATGCAATATCATATTTGTTGGAGCATGTGATTTCTACGCCATTTCTCTGCTGTATCAATGCAATTTATTTATACAAAATCATCAGACTTTTTTTTTTACAGACCCACCCTCCTATAATAGATGAATACATGCACTGCATATGCATTCTTCTTACACTTTTGTTGTACATTGTACATTGTATAATGGAGTATGTGTGATGTTTGATGCTGTGTCTGTTGTAAGCCATGGGAACACAATACAAAGGTCAATGTTTATATTTGGGACAATAAAGCTTTTGAACTTGAAATGTGGAAGCGTGCGTTGCAGTAGCTCAGGATAGAATGGCGGGTAAGAGGTGACTAACATGTTCCCTCACCATGACAAGGAAGTCTGATTCTAGACTGGAGATCTCTGAGTGGGAGTGTTGGTATGGGCGGGGGGTCAGTGGTTCAGCTGGGGGGTCAGCTGGGTAGGAGGTGGAGCAGTACGAGTCTGGGCTGGGAGTGTTGAAAGAAGAGAGGAAGGGGGAGGTGGGCAATGGTGAGTCGAGGCTGTGGGACAGGGTGTTCCCTTGGGGAGAGGTGGGGGAGTGTTGGCCTGAGTCTGAGTTGGACGTCTGGAGGGGAAAGACGAGGGTGGGAAGGCGTGAGTCAAGGCTGCATGACAAGGTGCTCTCCGAGGGAGAGGTAGATTGGACCGGCTCCTTTGTGTCTTGAGGAGAAGAGCAGATAGACCCAGGAGCAGCTTCCCTCCAGCTCTCAGAGGGCTGCCCATCACACACAAGATGTTCTGCTGTATGACAGAACAATAGGGGGGGGGGGGGGAGGAATGGGGAAAAACACACTTCGTTATGCTAAATCAAATAAAAGAAGTCAAGTTGAGTTGAATTGAATTTATGCCCACTCAGCAAACACACTGCTCTGGATTCCATCCTTACCACCATGTTTGGGTTAGCTGGCACCAATAATAGGCTACAAACTCACCACCACGGCTTGCCACAGTCTCTAAATCAGATTTAGATTCCTGGCATGCCTGTTGTGGGACATCCCTTCCCTGTAATACAGGAATAGAGGCATACAGAGTACAGTAAGGGGATCTCCTCTAAAGTGTATCTGATTACACTTAGAATTCCTTGCATAGAGCAGAACGTATGAACTGCCAGTACTTGAAGATATGGCTGTATATTAACTAATCTTCTGAGTCCATCCATCCATCCATCCATCCATCTGTCTGTCAATCCATCTGTCTGTCAGCCCATTCATTCATTCGTTCTTTCGTTCATCCTCTTGTGTTTCCTGGTCTGCCTGGCTGGTGGTTCGTACCAGGTCTTGTTGAAGAGCAGAGAGGTCAGAGGCTTGGGGAGAGCTCTGGAGAACAGGCCCAGCCATATCCTCCACCTTTTTCTCCTCCTTATCCTCCTCTTTCTCATCCTCTCCACTGCTACAGTTAGTCACAGCTTGAGTGTCTGTTTTACACATGTGTAAAATACCAACAGTTAGTTACAGTAGTCTGGGGGAAATGTGTCAGTATGAGCCCAACTAAAATGTACTTACTCATCGACAGAGGCGATCCTTCAGTACAGTTATTGACATCCTCCTCCTGCTCTTTGTCCTGCGGCACAACATAACCGCATCCGTCATTTTTACGACCCAATACTTTTCCATCCTCATCAGAGTCCTTTCCCAGTTCTGTTTCATCCTTGTTCTACCAAAGCAGATTTAAGACAGTTTTGGGGGGTGGCGGGGGGTTCTTTTTTTTTTTTAGATGTCTGACTTTAACACAGGATAAAGCATCCTTCCTGGCATACTGCATTCACAGTACACCAAAATCACACTGCATGAAAAATAAAACATAGAAAGCATAAAGCCAGGACTAGAAAACATACTTTATTTCTATCTTCCGGTTCAGTCAGGAATGGCCAGGCCGCTGATGGCTTAACACTACGAGCGCAACGTTTTTTTACCTACTTTTAGCGCGACGAGGTGTCGAATCACACGACCACTCTTCACAATGGGGGAGTGTGTACTGACGCACAAAAATCGCTGGATGGCGATGTCACACAAGAAGAGAAAATGACAAGACACTACCTCAAAAAATGCATAAAGTTCCAGAGAAACGGGGACAAAGCAGAGAGTCGGCTGAAAAGGAACTATGGAACAAATGATGGCATATATATATATATATATGTGACGGTCGGGATTATTACCGCCGCCTTGTAGGGGTTACAAAGTACTTAGTCTGGGGAGGACTGAGTGGGACAGGATCTAGGTCCCCCACACCCAATACCTATGGCCTCAATGTTCAGGTGAGTGAGCAAGTTGTTTCCTGTTTAGTAGCTTGGGTTAACGTCAACCTCTTAGACGGGGTAAAGTGGGCTTTAGTAGGTGGCCGTGAAAAGTGTGTGCAGTGTGTGCGAGGTAAGTGCCGAACTGACCTGACACCACCCCCTACTTTACCTAGGTCTAGCTAAACAGGTGAGGCGCCCCTACCCCCAGGTAAGTAAATGAAATGGGAAATTACAGCTGTTATTCCATTCAAATGTTTACTCAAAAATAAACACAGAGCTTATGGAAAATTATCCAAACACAAAACGGTTAACATTTGGGTCAATAAATTCAATATGGTAATGTATTAGCAGTCACACAGAGAGTCTAGCAGTCTCACAGAGAGTCTAGCAGTCTCACAGAGAGTCTAGCAGTCTCACAGAGAGTCTAGCAGTCACACAGAGAGTCTAGCAGTCACACAGAGAGTCTAGCAGTCTCACAGAGAGTCTAGCAGTCTCACAGAGGGTACATTTAACAACATCAGTCTGAATGAGCAGTCCTTTTCTCCCAGTGTGGGTTTGTGCGCGTTCGAGCGTTAGTCCGTTCAGTTCACAGTTCTGTTCGTCCGCGCACGGTATGCGTGGTTGGCCAGTGCTAATGGCAAGGTGTAGTGCAGAGATTACCCATCCAGCAGAGATCGCACGTCAAGGGTGTCTGATGGCTGGCAGGGCAACTCCGAGAAACCTCGCTGAACCCACGCCTCACTGGCGCACGCTTCTCCTCTGTACAGGACAATGAACACCAACCAGTAGCTCCTTTCTCTCGCAGTTCACACACGGGGTGGGGGAGGGGTGAGCTGGCGCACGCTTCACCTCTCGATACCGACGACGTTCAGGCCCGCTCTTCCCAAACAAAACACTCGCAAATCAACGTATCCCGTACTTTGTATGACCACTCGGCAATATCTTCTTATCAAAACTATATACTTGCAAAGAGCCCACACCGCTACCACTCCGTCCACGTTGCTCGTTTCAACTCACTGCTCCTCTCTCAAGCACACCTGCGCGTTCACATCCGGGGTGGGGGAGGGGTGAGCTCGTCTTAAAGGCGCAGCATATATTTGTACCCACTACATTCCCCCCTGCGAAACCCTGCCATGCCATCCAACATCCAAATGACGATGCGACCTCAGTAAAAGAAGAAATAAAAATACAACATGTCACTCCATACGACAGTACCCACAGGTAGGTTCACAACACAGGTAACATTTCAACCAGTACATAAGGATGCCTCAGAAGAGCTGAAAACAATAAAACACGGCATCATAACACTTTTCACTCCTCAATACCTAAAAACATGGACATGCATGAAGGTAAGTAGAAAACATTTGCAATCGCACAAATTATTTCAAAACATAATCACTCCTGAATCTACAGGGAATTCTACCCCTGGTCTGTCTTTGAGACCGTCTGGGTTCAGCCACACTCTCACTTTCACTCCCTGCATCTGACCCACCCATAGTTCCCAGCTCCTCAACTACTTCTCTAATACCCAGGCCTGTGTTTGTGTGGGGCATGTGTGTAGTGGCAGGGATGCATATGAAGTCAGGGCAGCCTGTGTCAATGTCAGGGTCGGTGTCCTTACTGGACGGGTGCCTCTCCGTAGGCGAGGCGAACCCTCTCCGTAGGCGAGGCGAGCCCTCTCCGTAGGCGAGGCGAGCCCTCTCCGTAGGCGAGGCGAACCCTCTCCGTAGGCGAGGCGAGCCCTCTCCGTAGGCGAGGCGAGCCCTCTCCGTAGGCGAGGCGAGCCCTCTCCGTAGGCGAGGCGAGCCCTCTCCGTAGGCGAGGCGAGCCCTCTCCGTAGGCGAGGCGAGCCCTCTCCGTAGGCGAGGCGAGCCCTCTCCGTAGTCGAGGCGAACCCTCTCCGTAGGCGAGGCGAGCCCTCTCCGTAGGCGAGGCGAGCCCTCTCCGTAGGCGAGGCGAACCCTCTCCGTAGGCGAGGCGAGCCCTCTCCGTAGGCGAGGCGAGCCCTCTCCGTAGACGAGGCGAGCCCTCTCCGTAGGCGAGGCGAGCCCTCTCCGTAGGCGAGGCGAACCCTCTCCGTAGGCGAGGCGAGCCCTCTCCGTAGGCGAGGCGAGCCCTCTCCGTAGTCGAGGCGAACCCTCCAGGATGCGCTCGCTGAGTGGGGGAATGATGACTGTCTCTCTGCCTGCCACTTTAACATATCCTATTCGGTCACTCTGTCCGAGGGACCCTGCCTCTTTTCTGATGTTCGCTTGCACCCTGTGGACCTTAGCCTCTGTTTCCCGATACTTATTCATCTTCTTCATGCCGTCCGTGGCAACGAAAAGATCCTTCAGTTCACTTAGAACATTCATTCCCAGGATACCTGGGAGGCCTCTCATCTCTTCCACATCTGGGCTTTCATCTTTAAGGACAAAGACACACTTCCTGCCAACGGTCTTCCCCATGCACTCTACCTCCGCCTCCAGGCATCCAAGGACGGGAATTTCGAGGCCATTGGCAGCGGCGAGCTGGACCCAGTTGGCTGAGGACAACGCCGACTTCCCAAAGTACTCTCTGAAGTAAGATTCCCGGATTGTGGTCACCTCTGAGCCTGTGTCCAACAGGCAGTCAGTCTTCACGCCTGCTATCTTCACTTCAACGACCAAGCAGTTTCCAAAGGCACTTACACTTGAGGCTTGAGAAGTGTTACAGGGCTGCCTTGCCAGGTGACTTCTAATTGCAGGGGTACCTGGACTCTGGCGCATCGCCCCTCCGGGGTCGTTTCCTGCAGGCCCAGATGGCCCATCCCTTCCGAGTGGAGGACGTGCTATGCTCTTAGCTCCCCTGTTCAGAGGACAGTGTCTGCTGGTATGTCCTGGCTCATTGCACGTGTAGCAGATGAACTGCCCATCTTCGTTTTTCAAAGGGGGGCTTCTTGCCCTCTCGCCTTTCCCTTGTGTCATGCCAGTGCCACTGTGGCCCATCATCTGGAACAGTTCATCTTGACGGATGGCTAACTTTTGTATTGCTTCATACAACATCTCCATTGTCAACTGCGAAGCAGGTTCGTCGGTAGCCCTGGTAGCATTAATGGCACCTTTGGCACGGGAACTGCTTTGCGCACTATCAGACCCCTGAACCTCTTCCTCCTCAGACCATGAGATGGCGTCTTGCATTAGCTCAGCAAAAGTAAGACTCTCCTTTTCCTTCAGTCTCCTCTTGATCTCTCTTCTTAAGATATCATCTCGAAGCCCAAGAGCAAGCTGTTCTTTCAGCATTCCGTCTGAATCAGGGACACGCTTGGCATCTCTACGACAAATTCGCATGAGCTTTTCTTGAATGTCATAGGCGTAAGAACGTATGGTCTCTCCTGCCAACTGCTTGCGGTCATAGAATTCTTTGAGCCGGGTGCCTAAAGGGACTTTGTCACCATAAGTCTTACGCAGTGCTTCAAATATGGTCTCTGCATCCTTAGCTTTGTCTGCCATATACTTGACTGTGAGTTTGGCTTCGTTTTGAAGATGCTGCTTGATGAACTCGGCTTGGTCCTCTATAGGGACCTTCATGATTTGAAGGGCAGATTTAATTGATGTGATCCATTCTTCAATATCTACATCACCTTGTTTACCACTGAAATCTGAAATCTTGCGGTCTCTGGGGATATACACAATAGATGCAGGGGGCTTTTCTTTCTGCTGATCTATGACTGCTTTAGCTAATGCCAGAGCTTCTCTATGCTCGCTTCTAGCTTGTATCAGGGCCTCAGCTTGGTCATTGAACCTCTCCATCATCCTCTCAAATTGCTTCTTAAGTTCCTCTAATTCTGCCATGGCTTCCACTTAAAAATGGTTGCTTATTCTATCCTGTTCGTGACGCCAATTGTGACGGTCGGGATTATTACCGCCGCCTTGTAGGGGTTACAAAGTACTTAGTCTGGGGAGGACTGAGTGGGACAGGATCTAGGTCCCCCACACCCAATACCTATGGCCTCAATGTTCAGGTGAGTGAGCAAGTTGTTTCCTGTTTAGTAGCTTGGGTTAACGTCAACCTCTTAGACGGGGTAAAGTGGGCTTTAGTAGGTGGCCGTGAAAAGTGTGTGCAGTGTGTGCGAGGTAAGTGCCGAACTGACCTGACACCACCCCCTACTTTACCTAGGTCTAGCTAAACAGGTGAGGCGCCCCTACCCCCAGGTAAGTAAATGAAATGGGAAATTACAGCTGTTATTCCATTCAAATGTTTACTCAAAAATAAACACAGAGCTTATGGAAAATTATCCAAACACAAAACGGTTAACATTTGGGTCAATAAATTCAATATGGTAATGTATTAGCAGTCACACAGAGAGTCTAGCAGTCTCACAGAGAGTCTAGCAGTCTCACAGAGAGTCTAGCAGTCTCACAGAGAGTCTAGCAGTCACACAGAGAGTCTAGCAGTCACACAGAGAGTCTAGCAGTCTCACAGAGAGTCTAGCAGTCTCACAGAGGGTACATTTAACAACATCAGTCTGAATGAGCAGTCCTTTTCTCCCGGTGTGGGTTTGTGCGCGTTCGAGCGTTAGTCCGTTCAGTTCACAGTTCTGTTCGTCCGCGCACGGTATGCGTGGTTGGCCAGTGCTAATGGCAAGGTGTAGTGCAGAGATTACCCATCCAGCAGAGATCGCACGTCAAGGGTGTCTGATGGCTGGCAGGGCAACTCCGAGAAACCTCGCTGAACCCACGCCTCACTGGCGCACGCTTCTCCTCTGTACAGGACAATGAACACCAACCAGTAGCTCCTTTCTCTCGCAGTTCACACACGGGGTGGGGGAGGGGTGAGCTGGCGCACGCTTCACCTCTCGATACCGACGACGTTCAGGCCCGCTCTTCCCAAACAAAACACTCGCAAATCAACGTATCCCGTACTTTGTATGACCACTCGGCAATATCTTCTTATCAAAACTATATACTTGCAAAGAGCCCACACCGCTACCACTCCGTCCACGTTGCTCGTTTCAACTCACTGCTCCTCTCTCAAGCACACCTGCGCGTTCACATCCGGGGTGGGGGAGGGGTGAGCTCGTCTTAAAGGCGCAGCATATATTTGTACCCACTACATATATATGTATACTGTATATATATATATATATATATATATATATATATAATAACATTTACATTTACATTTTTGGCATTTAGCAGACGCCTTATTCCAAAGCAACTTACAATCAATACATTTGAATACTAAGCATGTGAATCAGCAGTCCACTATTCGTTGCAGGAAGAGTACTCTAGCTCGGGCCCGGGGCCACTGATAGAAGGAAAAACCTTCTCCCTATTATCGCCTTCTACTAAAACTTTTTTTTATTTTTTTTATGCATGCCATATTGTAGATGTAACGTAAGTGGAGAGGAGATTGATCTAGGTAGGAGATTGATCGAGACTGCGGGAGTTTTCATTACTAACGAATGAAAGTTGATTATAATTTTAAAGAAATAACTGTAATATATATTGCAATGTTGTCCCTTTCACACATAGTTCCATGTAATTTCCTTGGAATCCCAAGCTGTGTTGACCAGGTATCTGTAATGTTCACATCTATATATAACAGTAATAAATATAGCAATAAATGACAGCGCTGTAAATAGTGTTATTCTTGCACAATTGCAGCCTGGCTGGTGCTCACCTCCGTGCACGACGTCCATTTCACTGCAGGGCGCGTGTGGGCGTGTTTCACATTCTGCTTCACCACCGTAATGTGGAGGTCTTGCATATGGTGGAAGAACACCAGCTCATTGAAGAGGATCTCCGAAATGTCCACAAGCAGATCCCCACCACAGTTCCTCAAAGGCCTCCCTGCAAATCTGGCCATAGAGCTCTGAGTATAGGGGTTAAAAGGGATTTTTTTTTATCTAAACTTATCTGACTAGACAGCAATCAGTGAAATTGTTGAAAAAGAAAGTGTTTAGTCATTACAGTTTTTTTAATGCTGAGTGAGAGTTATGCATACATAATTGTTCTGACAGACATACTGAAGGTCAATGTACAACATATCCTTTTTAAATACATTTTTGGTTGATTGAATATCAGATGGTAAGTAGTAGTAGTAGTAGTATAGGGCTGTGTTCGAAATGGCATACTAACATACTGCCTATTACATACTCAATGAGTATGTACTGCATACTGCCTATAATAAGTACGCCATTACCAGCAGACTGTTCACACTGAAGTATGCAGCTCAGTATCCCGGAATGCATTTCGCACCGGCCGGCAGCGGGGATTTTAAATCAGGTTAAACCTCCACGGGCTAAAAGCTGTTGTAATTTTGGCTCTACAACTTTTAATATGTTTTCAGGTGAAAAAGTAACCATGAATATTCCCTAAATGTGTCCAGTTTATCAAAATAACCTGTTTATATATCTGATCTGACGTTTGTTTTACACTTCTGTAGGCTAACTTTAGCTAGCTACGTTACCTTAGTTAGATACCTTTACTGCAGGGTTCGACAGAAACGCCGGAACAAATAGCTAAATAAGTTGTAAAATTATTTGGGGGCCAATATCTTTAGCCAGCTAAAATAACTAGCTTACTATTATGTTGTCTTAGCAGTTGGTAAAAGAGCAGGATTAAAAGAGCATGATTAAAAGAGCAAGATTAAAGGATTAAAAAAAGGATAAAAAAACAACAACTTGTTCCTTCATCTGAAGCTACAATATTGGGACCATTTGTGATTGGGTGGCTAGAGGCAGTCAAATACTAGGCGAATGTGTGTGTGTAAGACATAAATAAAATTTGATTTTATGCATTTCAAGTGGCATCTTTGTAATCATGACGATGTAGACATGTCTAAGAATGCATTTCACCATGCAGATTCCCAAAATAACAGCTGTATGTAAATTTGCTGCATGTAGGCTATTGCCAGGTTTGTTATGTCCGATTCATTGTGCAGTTTGACGAGACTGAAGAGACGCGCAATGCATTTTGGGGCAGTTGAGTATGTAAAGTAGCCTCACGCCTCATACTCATAAATTCTGGCTAATCTAGTATACATCCGGGCATTTCTCACGTATACAAATTTCACATACTATGTAGTGGTAACGTACTACATACTCAAATATACGTCATACGTAGTATGAATAGTACGTTAGTGTGCCATTTCGAACACAGACAGTTAGACAGTTAGACAGGAGAATGTGATGCTTCCTCACCTGCAGAACATCACTGAGCTGTTTATGGAAGAACCAGAGGACGTCCTGACTGCTGCTCCCACCTGGCTGTTCTGTTAGAGTCAGCACCTTGTGTCTGATGGAGGCCAGGAGCTGGGGATAGAACTCCTCCTCTATATGGGCCTAAATACACACACACACACACACACACACACACACACACACACACACGTTTTACTGCAACACTTTCCAGTTTTTAAGTCATTTGAGTCAGAGGGTTCGAAAAGCACACCTCACCATGTACTGTATGTGTCTGACCTTTAGGATGGGCCGGACTTCCTCCATGATAGAATGGACCTGCCTGTCAAGATGTCTAGTGTCCACTCGCTCACCCTGGACCTCAGATACGGCAGCATTATGTCCTCTACTATTATCATCATCATCATCATCACAAGCACCTACTGTACAACAACACAGCATGGTGCATAGCTTATTATACATACAGATCAGGGGAGGCTGGTGGAGGAGAAATTGGAGGACAGGCTCATTGTAATGCAAGGACCGGAATGAGGAAAGGTATCAAACACACATGTTTGATACCTTTCCTTATTTCATTCCAGATCAGAAAACAGACAAGAGTGTCAGGGAACAGCAATAACAGTGTCCCCTACAAGTGTACGGTACAAAACACAACATTCATGAAACAATTATGAACGTTCATAAAACACTGATGAACATTCATACAAGACTTGGTTGCATACAGTTCTCATCCAGGTCCTCAGTCGGGTGGAGGTCGGAGCAGACAGAGAGGAACCTCTCGTCCTTTTTTGAACCATCCTTTCTTTTCTTGCTCTTTCCTGAGTGTTTGTATACTGTATCGGTTGTAGCCACGGTCAGGGTAGCGGGAACTTCTGATCTGGGGTCATTCTTGACAACAGGGCTGGGGGGCGTGAACTGGGCTTCAGGGCTGTCTCTCTCAGGAGCCACTATGTCCTGCAGGAAAAAAGGATAATACTGTATGGTTTTGGAAATATCCCAATTCCTTCACCATTAGGTCATACGTGTTAACTCTCTGACAGCTATCAACGTGTCATACCATAGGTTAGAGTGTTGCTGTTTAAAAAAATAATAATAATTAAGAACCACCGTTTTATGTTTATATTTTCTCTGTAAAGTGTGTTGTGACTTGTAAGAAGATGAAGTGTGTTGTGACTTGTAAGAAGATGGGAGGAGAAGATATATACAGTGTAAGCCATTTAGTTGAATCCAAAGCGACATACAGTACAGTGAGTGCATACGTTTTTGGTATACAGTATGATCCAGGCAGACATTTCACAACCTTAGTATTGCTAGTGGCATGCTCTATCAACTGAAGGACCATTAGATAACACCGTTGATACCTTTAAGGTGAAAAGTGCTCTCTGCCGTAGGTAGTCAGTGTTGAGAAGCTGCAGTTGCCTGAAGAGCTCTAGGAGGTAATGGGGTCTGCTTTCATTCTGAGATATCAGGGAAGCCACCTCAGAGTAGATGGTCTCACGCAACACCTCAAACTGGGGGACGTCACTGGTCACATCTGATTACACACAAATACACACACTCTATTAAGGAAGTCCTTAATATAGAGGGTTTGTGAAGACTTCATAACATCATTATTAGTCATATGTTTCATATTTCTCTGTAGCACAATGTGGAAGATATGTTTTGTATCACACACACCCGGCTTTCTGTTGTGTCCTTTACTCGTCTTCATCTGCCTCTTAGAAGTTGGAACTCTTTGTTTCGACACCAGCCTGACACGGGTCGAAGGCTTGCTACTTTTGAGGGTTGTGATGGGGTTGGACATGGGGTTGGACATAGTGGAGAGACTTTTAGCAGACTTCTCTCTTAAATTACCACTTCTGCTGGGTCTATGAGGAGGGAGGAGCTTGAAAGCATTCTGACTCTTGGCTCTGATCCCTGATTGGTCAACTTGACCGAAATGGACGTCGGCGAAGCGCACCGCTCTGGGCCGCAAGGTTTTGCGCTCCTCCTCTGATGGCCTGATGTTCAAAGGAGAAGTTTGGAGAAAAACAAACAAACAACAAAAGCCATGTTATTTTTAATTACATTTTAGTCACTGGCACCATCCATATTTCACAACATGTACTGTATTTATCTACTGTGCTTGGACAAATACTCATACAACTTTTCTCATGTTTTGTGAGACATCCTTTCTGTAAGACATCCTTATCCGCCTTCCACATGAACAACAGAGAAAGTGCCAAAATTATGAATATATGGTACCATAGTTCTTCCCCCTCCACGGCGTAACTCTCATAAGGATATTGTTGAAGGCTGGTTGGAGCTGGGAGCACAGGGAACTGAGGCTGGGGCTCATCCCACTGCTGCCATCTAGAGGACTGCGGAACTGAGCTAGATAACTCCCCCATAGATGAGGGAGATGGGTCAAATCCTGAAAAGATAAGTAGATAATAGTCATCATATTCACAGCTGGTTAGTAATACTACAAAGCCTACATTGAAACTAGCAGTCTTAACAACTTATAACCTTACCTTTGGGAGAGTACGAGAAGTCACTAAAGCTACTCATGTTCATGGTATTTAGGCCTTCCGGAGGAGGTAAGGGAGGTTGAGACTGTTGCTGGTGTAGCAGTTCACCTAAAACCTCCTGTATTCTGTAGATAAAAAACACATTTTAATTGAAGTGGATATGCAGGTACTGAACCCTAAACACACCCTCACTCTCATCTCAAACCATAGTTCTCTTAGTTTCTTTTTAAAAATTATTATTGGATCCGATTCATGGCGTTTCTGGAAGCAAGCACCTGTGGATGTTGTTGTGCTGCCTTGCCAGCTGAGTGCAGCAGTGTTGGAGCTGGTTCGTGATGACGTACACCTGTGGGTGTCCGGTGGGGTGGGTTGCTGTACCCCCATAGGGGCTCGGAGAGAGCACAGACTGGAGGAGGCAGGACATCAGCTGGTGAAAAGAGAGTGGCACAAAATAAGTATCTCTGTCCGACCAAAATAAGTATATCTGTCCGACCTCCTCCACATCAACATTCCCACCCGGTCCCTCAGGTCTGCCTCCTCCATCAACCTGACCGTCCCCCCAGCCCGTCTGTCCACCATGGGGTTTAGAGCCTTCAGCCGCTCCGCCCCTCGCCTCTGGAACTCCCTCCCCCCCGACATCAGGAACATTGACTCTATCATCTCATTTAAAACTCACCTCAAAACCCACCTGTTTACGCAGGCGTATCCCTGTTGATTTGCTTTTCCCGTGCTGCTCTGCTGCTGGCTATGTTTTATACTGTATATTTCTATGTTTTTTGTGTTTTGAATTTTGTGGCTGTTTTTAGATTTGTTGTTGTACGGCGACCTTGAGTGCCGTGAAAGGCGCCATATAAATAAAATGTATTATTATTATTATTATCTCCATCTTGTTATCGATAATCACTGTCATCCTCATCATCATCATCACCATCCCCACCCTCATCATTATCACCCACTATGAGCCACTGCTGCAAAGTAGTGCCATAGTGCCCATGCTGAATGAGGGGTCTGACCTGCTGGTTCTGTCTGAGTGAATTAAACACCCGGGTGCTGTAGTCCAGCTCCGTCTCCAGCTGGCTGATCTGCAGTTGCCTCTCCAGCTGCTGCCTCGCACGGTACTGCCTCTCTTCCTGCTGGTGCCTCTCCTCCTCCTCCTCCACACTGCAGAGCTCCCACGCCCAGCGTACCTTCTCCTGACCACGCCCTCTGGTCTTGAGTTGACCCCTGGGCCTGGGAGAGGGGCAGCGCTGCGTGGTCTCCTTCACAGTGGGAAGCTGGAGAGTCTTCATACTCCGAAGTTCACTGCGAAGAGCAGGAAGGGACAGATTTTGGAGCACTTTCCACAACGTTTTCAGGAAATTCACCCCCATGAAACTCATCCTGATGTTATTACATCATAACCATTTAAAATAAATAAAAGTGAATTGAGGGATACTCCAGAGTCCAGATGTACTAACCATTCTTTTGAACCTCTGGCTTTCTGTGACTTCCAGTTCCTGAAAGAGCACACACGTCGTTCTTCACTTGAACTAGTGTTGACGTCCTGCTCATCATCCCCCTCGTCCTCCTCCTCTTCCACAGCCCCTACGTCAAAGGCATCTTCCTCTTCCTCCAATAGACATGGTGTTGACCCGCCCCATGTGGCCATCGTCCTAGACATTATCATTGTAACCATTGACACTCTAAATAGCCACCACAGACACACGCTTCATTAAAAGCCAATAAGAATAGTGCATTATGATACAGTCATTAGGCAGAATATAGTAGGGCTTCTTTATAGGCCTAAAGTCTTCTTACTGTCTCATAATGATCCTGATTTATTATCAGCCATTTGTAGCTGGTAAAGAAACAAAAAGACCTAACATTTTGTATGACAAGGCATTCTTATAACAAGGCATTATAAAGGCTTGTACAGCACATGCCTATAACACGTGATAATACATTATACCTGTTGACTTTCAGTAAAGTCTGAATAACTTACTGAATAATCTATACTTACAGAAAGTAGAGTAACAAGCATATAGAGATGCAGGCACACAGACAACAGATCATGATCCAGGTAGGTAAGACCTCCTGGGGTGCCGGTGCCGGTGCCTCAACCACTTCATCAGAGCAACAGCCAAAAAACGTCATGTTGTACACATGACGAGGAAAGGTGGCAGTTCAGACCTATGGTGGTGATGCGTTTACTTAATCTCACTCCAAAATCACAAGAGACCCCCAAAAATACCGCGGTTGCCCTCCTGAGTGTCTCATCGTTCGGGTCTAACCTCTCAGCGTCTCTTCACCTGCGACGCTCTGAGGGCAGCCCCTTCATCTCCTGCCTTTTGTAGGAGTCATTCAATCCATGTCTCCCTTGACCTTGTGCCATGCAATATTCAGGGCCTCTTCTCCTCTGGCTCAGCTTCCCTTCCTGGATCTGGTGTCGTTGCCTCTCAGACTGGTTGGAAACGGGGACAGTTCAGTTAGTGCTGTTTGAATACACAATTAGCACCTCAGTGCTTGATTGTACAACACACAAGCTGTTTGCATTGTACTGTTCTGTACCTGTGTCTCACGTGAAGAGATGATATGGTTCATCATAGCTCCACCAGCAATAGAACCAGAGGCTAATGGGGTGGTAGGGAAACCTCTCTCTTCACGTGGCTCATCAAACTGGAAGGGGATACGCGCAACGGTAATGACACCTTGACATCCTCCATGCCATTGAACATGAGGAAGGCTGTCTTACAATTATCAAGAACACATGCACGTGCACATGCTATACGCACGCACGCACGCACGCACGCACACACACACTCTCACACACACACACACACACACACACACACACGCACACACACACTGAGCTGGTCCCTCAGGGCAATTACATGTTGTTGCTAATCATCTAGCCTCTGCAGCTCCCTTTGCTCGTTCCACCACCCTTGCTTCAAGTACATCTCTTTGGCACAAAATCTGATGTAATCCATAATCTTTTCAAGCTAGCAACATCAAGCTGCCAACAGACACATTTGGGAAGTGAAGTTACAGTTTGTATGTTGAGAATGTTAACTTTTGCATGTTATAGTGTCATAGTTAATTGGACTGCTCTTTTAAAAATGTGTTTACTGGGGTGCTTGTTGGCGTAACAGGTAAAGTGTTGACCACGTAACCGCAGGGTTTGATTCCGGCCGTGGACATATCCTGCATGTCTTCCGTTCTCTCTCTCTCACCCATCCTTCCTGTCAAAACCTCCACTGTCTGTTTATAAAAAAAGAAAAATATGAGTGGGACTGCCCCACTCAGAAAAAAAATAATCTAATAATTGTTTACTAAAGCCTTAAAAGCACATCAGTACCCCTGTAATATCCACACAATAGTGATGTGATGTGAAGAAAAGGTGGGTAAAGCTGACTAAACTTGTCTAATAGACAATGTCTAATAGATACTGTGATGTTGTCGTGGGTATACCAAGTATACTCAGCTTTACCCACCTTTTAAGTCAGTACTTTTTGCATTAGGTTTTACTCATTCCATTGTGTTCGGTGTTTACCAGCTTGTTTAAAAAAATCTGTTTTAAAGAAGGCATCAATGTGTACTTCGCTCTATGACCTATGAAAGTGATTAGTGACGCGGAGAGGAGGGAAGAGGTTTGAAAGATTGTTTGTTGTTGCGCTGGTTTTTGACTGGGTCATGACTATAACTTAAGCAATATCACACGAGAGGGAGTGTATTATACTGAACAGATTATGATTTGTTTGTTTATTTAATCATTTATTTTGGCTCCGTCAAGAAAAAATAGTTCCGCAACGGGAAGCGAAGTTTCCCACAGAAGTGGGGGAAAAAACGTCAGATCAGATACATAAACGGGTTATTTTGATAAACTGGACACATTTTGTGAATATATATGGTTACTTTCTCGCCTGAAAACATATTAAAACTTCATAAAATGACATATTAACACTTGTAGAGCCAAATTACAGCTTTTAGCCAATGGCGGTCAAAACTGAGGATTTAAAAACGGAGGGTTTTGCTTTTGATTGATTGATTGAAAACTTTATTAGAAGATTTGCAGAAGTAGGTACATGAAAGTACATATTACATACAAGGTCAACTAAAAGGATAAAAACCCAAGAAAGCCACTGGCTTATTTCAATTGGGGTCCTTGATTTTCAATTCATCGTTACATGTAAGACAGACAGGGGGAAAAAAAAACAACTAGTACTATCTACACGATAATACAGACAAATAACTATTACTATCTACAGGATAAAAAATACATCCATCATGGGAAGAACAATACTAGATATACAATACAACAACACATCAGGTATGTACAGCGGGTAGGACAGGTGGGGACATACACCACAGGTGGGGGCGGGGGACAAAACATAAAGTATGTACAGTGGGTAGTTCGGGTCTTTTAATCTGATTTTTGATTTAGAGGGTCCAGTTACGGATTGCAGCCTCCTGTAAATGTTTTTTGAGAGCTTTGCTTGCTGATTGGCTATAATGTTCTTCTTCTACGTTTTATGTGACAATGTCTTTTTAGTAACAACGTGCGCATTACTAAGTATTTACTAGCTGATTGACAAACGATTGGCGTGGTGCAACCGAAATTAGTAAACAACTAGTTTGGAACTAGCTAGTAACTACTAGGGGTTTAGTAACCACTAAATGCCTACATTTAGTAATGACTGACGCCAAATCGGTGCAACCCAGGCCAGAACACAAACTAGCATACTTTCGTGGCTAGCTACTTGTATCGTAATGTAGTCTAATTAACGGTCATTTAATAGAACACCTGTGCGGCGGAGTGATACATATAGTTAAAAGTCCCAGTGCTGTTATACTATATATCGTAACTCATGGAATGCCTCTTGTCCAACCAAATTACTTGGTCGGAACTAACTGTTGTATAATGCTTAACAGTGACTTTGGTTTGCTGACACCAGGACTTATTGGTAGAAGGATTGGGCACTGACTGGGTGCATCACTGCCTGGCATGGCAACTGCACTGCCTTCAACCGCAAAGCACTACAGATGGTGGTCGGACAGCCATCCATCACTGGATGTAAGCTTCCCTCCATCCAGGATATATACAACAAACGGTGTATCAGCAAAGCCCGGAGGATCATCAAAGATCCCAGCCACCCCAACCACAGCCTGTTCAAACCGTTGGCATCCAAGAGGCGAGGCCTCTTCCAGAGCCTCAGGACCAAAACTCAGAGGCTAACCAACAGCTACTTCCCCCAGGCGATCAGTCTCATGAACAAGCCCACTGTAGACAATCGTCTATCATCCCCTAGCACACCTCATGGACACGGACTACGGAAACCTTAAGCTCCTTAAGCTCCTTATTACTGACGTATCTATTCTCACTAGTGGCCAAAACGCATACTTTGTTTGTACTCCATATGGCAAAATATAACTTTTGCACTGCGATTTATATTACAAATGATTCTCAGACACCATTATGATATGTTTTTAGCCATGTTTTTATTTATTTAAAAAAATAAAATAAAAATGTGGGCCTTGTATTACGAAGCCCGGAAGTTCCGCATTTACCCCCTCGACCAATAGAAATCTTACAGGACTACATTGCGTTAAACCTGTTGACAGCCGGGAAGTGTGTGTATTTCACAGAGAGGATAAAAATGATTCCCAAACTTTTGTATTCGTTTTCGCTGGTCTTAGCATTTTATCAGATGCATTCAAATGGACAGGGGCTGAAGAAAAAGGAGGTATGTTTGTCTCAGAGTATGGTACGATAGCTATCTCAACAACATTGAACGAGGGTCTTCTCGGGGCAGAGATGTGTGTCTGCTAGTCCAGCTAATGCTTAGCTAGTCAGCTCAATGAACACTGCTAGGAGCTAAACACCTTGACTCGGTTGCAGTACTAGTAACACATCGCATGCGAGCACATCTTGTCGTAATCTCTTGATAAATAATATATAGCTCTGCATCTGCATTGCATTTGCATGATGTCCTTATTTTATGAGAAGTAGCTAGCTAGCTACCTAGCTATAAGCATCAGTTGCACCAATATTATAACTGGTTGAATGAATGAATGAATGAATGGTCTTTATTGTCATTAATACAGTACAGGTACCATACCACGAAATTTGACCTGAACCTATTCCCCCTGCCCGCTGACACCCCCTTAACCTGACCACTGCCCTCTGTGTTCTCCCGCAGACCCTGCTCTCTGAGAAGGTGGGCCAGCTGATGGACTGGGCTAGCAAGCGTGCTGTGATCCGCATGAACGGGGACAAGTTCCGTCGGTTTGTCAAGGCTCCACCGCGCAATTATTCCGTTGTCATCATGTTCACTGCACTGCAGCCTCAGCGGCAGTGTGGAGTGTGCAAGTGAGTAGTCTGCAATCATGAAGGGGTTACCTCATTGGCACAGGAGAGGGGCAATTGGGGACAGTGGAGTCTGCAGGAGAGGGGGGCACTTTGGGACAGGGGAGTCTGCATGAGAGGGGGACACATGGGAACAGGCTGTGTGACTCTTTACAGGTGTCTTATTGTTGAAGGTGCTATCAGTTGAGCTTGCCCCATTGTTATTATTATTATTATTATTATTGTTATTATTATTATTATCGGTGTATATGCAATCTTGTGTTTTACTGTATGGTTTCAGGCAGGCAGATGAGGAGTTTAATGTCTTGGCCAACTCCTGGCGCTACTCTAGTGCCTTCACCAACAAGGTCTTCTTTGGGTTGGTGGACTTTGATGAAGGTTCAGATGTCTTCCAAATGGTAATATCTTTCACATACTTTGTTTTCGTTATGTTTCCAAGACGTTTCATTGCTCTCTGTCACCTGTGGACCATAGGTTTACAAACTAACAGTGTCATTATTACAAGGTGAAATTTATCTTTTAATCTTTCTCATTGAGGTGAAACTATACTTCATTGGTATAAATGGTCAGACTAGTTTGTTTAGGAGTTATATTCATACCACAATACACATATAAACTCACATCACAATAACATTGAGTCTTGACATAGCATATGAGTTAAAGTTTACAATCACTGCAACTGATCTCAGTCATATGGATCCTTGCTTACATGAAAGGGGCACTGTCTGACTGACGCAATAGATAAGGCCAATCATTTTCAGTCATGGGGTTTCTTTCTTTTCTTCTCTTTCTTCTTCTTTCTATTTCTTCAACCCCTGCATACTGTAGTTGAACATGAACTCTGCTCCGACCTTCATCCACTTCCCGGCCAAAGGGAAGCCCAAGCGCACAGACACGTACGAGCTGCAGGTGCGAGGCTTCGCCGCTGAGCAGCTGTCCCGCTGGGTGGGAGACAGGACCGACGTCCACGTAAGCCTTTCACCTTTGACCCGTTGACATTAGCCTAGAGACATCAGTGACTTTTTTTCTCTTACACCGTGAACATTACGCCTTGCACCTTTCCCCGTTGAAATGTCAAATGTGGTTTGATATTGTGTCTGTCTAATGGTTGGAGGTGGTGAAATACTTTTTGTCTAGTCTTTCAAATCATTTGGCCAAACAGAGTTTGAAACCAGGTTTTAGTCAAGGTTCAATGAAAGGGTCAGGTCTGAAGTTAAGCTGTGTGTCTGTAGATCAGGGTGATCCGCCCTCCTAACTATGCTGGGCCGCTGATGCTGGGTTTCCTGCTGGCTGTGATCGGAGGGCTAGCCTACCTCAGACGCAACAACCTGGAGTTCCTCTACAACAAGAATGTGTGGGCCTTCACTGCTCTGGTATGGAACAATCACCCTCGTACCCCACCCTGAACCCTCCCCTCCTTTTCTTCCCTCACCCAACTGTGTCTCATAATTCAATTCGGTTCCGATGTAATAAACCTAGCCTAGTGATTCAGTAGAGCCTGTTGTGTGGCAATATCTGATTTTCTGTTCTCTTGTCTTCTATCTGGCAGTGCTTTGTCCTGATCATGACCTCAGGCCAGATGTGGAATCACATTCGCGGCCCCCCGTATGCCCACAAGAACCCCAATACTGGACAAGTGGTGAGAGCTTGTTCCTTACACCACTCCAGACTAGACTGTGTGTCTCTGCGTGTGCGTGTGCGTGGAGATCATTTTGACACTGCGTCTTCTTGTTACAGAGCTACATCCATGGAAGCAGCCAGGCCCAGTTTGTGGCAGAGACTCACATCGTTCTCTTGTTCAGTATCCTTTGACCACCCAGTGAGACTCTTATCCACCCTTGAATTTTAACTTCCACTCCTAACCACTCACGATCATCCCCAACTCTCTGCCCCAATGATGGGTGATGGACACCTAACTCCTTATCCTCACCACTGCACCCTCTCACTTGCCTCTAACCCTCAACCCCTTATCCTTTCACTGTCTCTCCTGACCCTAACCCCTACCCCATAACCTTTAAACCCTAACCCTGCAGGGGTGAGGAGGAGCATCAGATGCTCTCATTGACCACAGCCTCTCTATGACCCTTAACCTTTTCCTCAGACTCTGCTGTTACCTTGGGGATGGTGCTACTGCATGAGGCAGCTACGTCTGATTTGGACATCGGCAAAAGGAAGAGTATGTATTATGTCTGCCCATACACCATAAACTGGGTGATTGTTGGGGCATGTTTGGTTGGAGCTCAACATGCTGATGTGTCTTGAGCCATTAGGTGCCTTAAATTCACCTCAGCGTAAAACTTAGTAGTAAACACATCATCAGCAGTGATCTGAAGCTCGTACACAATACTCGACGGCCTTGAGAAACACGTCGTGAAACACGACAGCAACCACAAACTCAGAGAATGAAAATAGGAACGCCACAGAGTGACATACGATACCCTACTAAGGGACTTTACCACTGTCGTTTTACATTTCCTTTGACACAACCTTTCTAAATCAACATATCTGGCAAATGATGTATGTTGTGTCATTACAGTAGGGTTAGGGTTGCTCTCTGAGGTTATTCTGGTAGGTATTCAAATGAGATGTTTCTGGATCCATTGGCTTAGCCTGGGCACCAGCCTGTTTATGATAATAGGCTGTGGTATGAGCCGTGGTGATGTTTGTTTGTACATTCTTTGCACGGTAATGTCATAGGCAAATTTCCACCCTCGGATCATTACCTTAAGAATAAAGATGAATTTCAGCTGCTTCTATAGTCACACCATTGACATGGATCAGGTCTGCCCAGTACTGTGGAAAACCTCACACAAGCACTTACCAGGAGGGTGCCTGCCCAGGCTAGCATTGGCCTTGAGAGTTGTCAAACTCCCTCCTCTCTCCCTGCAGTCATGTGTGTTGCTGGGATAGGCCTGGTGATGCTCTTCTTCAGCTGGCTGCTGTCCATCTTCAGAGCCAAATACCACGGATACCCTTACAGGTAAGAGATGCTGATTGATTTCTTGAATGAAGAGACGAAGGAATGATGCATTTTAAGAGTATTCAAACAGGGTCTCACTGTGACCCACCCCTCTGCTTTGCAGTTTCCTGATGAGTTAGGAGCCGGAATGGAATCTGTCCCAGAGGAGACCCTGCCTGTCCAACCAGGAACCCAACTTCCACAGGCGTCCAGGAAGTTCCGAAGTGCCTTGGTGTTCAACACACACAAGTGATGCTACTACTGCATTAGAGTCATTTTCCCTCCTTTTCCGTTTTTTTTTTTTTTTTTTTTTTTTGGTTTACTGCCAAGACATTGTTTTCATTGAAAGTATGATAATATTATTATTGTTGTATTATAAATGTTTGTCTAAACCCTTTAAACTAAAATTTGAACATGACCATTTACATAAGCGGGTGTGGGTTAGTTCAAGCCAGTATGCAAACATGGTGGGATGTAATGCTTTTCTAGCTGTCTGTGTCTTTAGAATATAGGCCTAGTGATCGTCCCCTGTCAGATATGCAGTATGTTAGTTGTAAGCATGGAAGGGGGGGGAGAAATGGGAGTGTGCAATTTGTTAGAAGTAAATACACCTTTGAGAATGAAAGAAGTGTGTTTGATTGACAGCTGGTGCTGAGAGGTTGCTCACTCAATGGCATGTGAGAGTGTTAGATTCTACCTCAGTAATGCTTATCTCCTCTCCTCCTTCAAACTCCCAACACCTACCCTCCTCTGCTACCTTCAGCTCCAACTTCCCCCTTGCCCCCTGGGCTATGTTTGGGGCTGAATGACAAAATTCCTTTTGTGTTATGAGGCGTTGTTAGTGTGTCTAAGGCAAAGTGCAAATCTTGTGTATGTAAAGGGCTTTACACACTACAGAACCAGACTGAAACATACTGTGCTGACTATTAAACTATTTCAACAACTATGGTAGATGTGTAACCATGCCAGCCCAGTACATCTTGGTTCGGTTTGGCTTTGTGGTGTAAATTAAGCCAATAGTATGTGAATCCTTATGTACTGGTATCAGGGGTTTGTCTGTTGTCTTAGTGTATTGCTCATGTATGTCTCAGGTGATGCTTTTTGCCATTAAAGTGCCTTAACAGTTTTCTCCTGTGTACCTCTCCATTGCTCTGTGTTTCATGACTTGAATCATGATGTAAGCTTGGCTAGGGAAATCTGTCTCTTATACTCCACAAAACAGCTATGATCAATGTCTAAAACAAGGTTTCTTTTTTGGTTTGAGGATGGTATATGGCATCATTTCCCGTAGAAGCAGGAGAACTTGTATAAAACTAGTAATTGTGAAGGCTGCTAATAGAAGCATACTAGACCTCTCGTGTCTGGATCTTTCAAGTTCCACAGTGAATGTGTCATTGATCAGTCAATAGAGGAGGGTGTATATTTAAATGTTCTTAATTCAAAATTAGCTGCATTTTGAGTCAGCTTGTTAATTTTTTTGCGATGGCCATTAGCAAAGTTCCAGCAACTTGCCCCTTTCAAATAGTAAAACAATGTGGCTGGTTTTGTTAACGATGTCCTTATTCATGAGAAATACATTTTTACTTGATTAATGATGGACTCTGCTATGTCTATTAAAACATAGATAACACGGAAAATACAGGTGGTATTTAAATCTCTAGCATCATTTACATTTCAACTGTTGTGTGCAGAGGCTTAATAGCTGTGCATTTGTGAAAGTCGTTTGGATTGACCACATTGGCTGTGATTTCAAACACTGATTTCAAACACTTCAACATAAATAGCTTGTTCTTCAGAGGCCAAAACATCTAGCTCTCAAGTGCACCAGCACTTTTTTTTAGCTGTTGAGCTAGAAATAATCTCATTGGAAAGATTCCTCCTAACCCCTATTTGGGTTATGTATGACATTTGTAGAAAAAAATATAATAATAATAAAATAAAAGAATTGGCCATATATGACCACTAGGTGGCAGAATTCACCCATTCCCCGTTTTCAGGGACTTGGACCATAGACCTATGACGTCATTGGTTCGCATGAGAGATCTGTGCCAGTGGAAGTCTATAAACAGTGCTACTGGATGGCACATGAGCCAGGGGTAAGCAGTAAGCACACTTATTCTTCAAGTCCCATTTATCCACCTTATTCCTGATAATGTAAGCACTTTCTCACATGGTCTTAGAGAGAAATGGATTGGTGTAAGTGCCCATGTGCTTCAGCCAATCATGTGCTTTATAGTTCATGTAGAAAAGTACATGAGTGCCTACCTCAGAGTGACAGCAGCTCAGCACTGAGGTATAAGTACGGCCAATGGTCCTCCAAATGACTCAATGTCCGATCTCTGTCATCCGTCAGGTGACAGAGTCTGTGTGTGTGTGTGTGTGTGTGTGTGTGTGTGTGTGTGTGTGTGTGTGTGTGTGTGTGTGCGTGCGTGCGTGCGTGCGTGCGTGCGTGCGTGTGTGTGTGTGAGGAGCCAAAAGGGACAAAAAAGGCATGTTGAAGGAAACAGCAAAAACAACAGCCTCCCATAGTATTGGCCTCATCAGCCACTCACACCGTAGTTCTGAGACATCCGAGTCTGGCGTGCGTCCCTAGTGTTGAGACGGCCCAGGTAACTGGGAGTGTTGCCCACCCTCTCTCTTCTTCTCTGCTTCTTGTGTTGTGTGTCTGAACAGGTGCTATTTGTTTATATGCTGTAAAAAGAATCAGAATACCCCGCTCAGAATTCACTCAGCCAATCACTCCAGGAGCTGCCTTTACTGCCTTATAAGGTCATGCAGGCTGAGAGGATGGGTGTGTCCCTGCAGAATGACTGCATTGTTCCTCTCAGGAGCGTACCAGCTCCTAAGGACACAGTTTTTAGGTCCAGCAGGGTAACAGTCTGATTCTCTACCCGTCTCTCTTCTCAAAGTGTGTAACTCAATCACTCCCCCTGACCAATGTAGAAGAAAAAGAATGATGTAAGAAAGATGGGGGGAAAGTCCCTCTAGTCTCTCCCATGCTGAGACCAATCCATTCATGCTTTTGGGGAAGTGGGTGAGAGAGTGAGTGTACAGTGTGTCTTGCGATGTTTCTATATGATTGTTTATACTGTATTCTGTGGTTTTAGGAAGAAGAGTAAGAATTCCTTTGTACTGTTACACCTATCCCTGTGCTTTATGACAATACAACTCTGAAACTTGAAACTTGAACGAACACACACTTCAGGGAGAAGGGGATAGATTCTGCCCAAAGCCCAAAATTCAACATTGAGTTTCTCATAGAAATCTTTGGTGTAGAATAAAGCAGAGTAGGAGATCCCATCAGCTCTACCAAGGGAGGCTGGTGGAGGTAGGACTCAGATGTGTAGAGCTAAGGGGAGGCTGGTGGAGGTAGGAGGACTCAGATGTGTAGAGCTCAGGGGAGGCTGGTGGAGGTAGGACTCAGATGTGTAGAGCTAAGGGGAGGCTGGTGGAGGTAGAAATTGGAGGACAGGTTCATTGTAATGCATGGAATGGAATGAGGACGGATATCATTCCATATATTACAGTACAATGAGCCCGTCATCTGATTCCTACCTCCACCAGCCTCCCCTGAGCTCTACACATCTGAGTCCTACCTCCACCAGCCTTCCCTGAGCTCTACACATCTGAGTCCTACCTCCACCAGCCTCCCCTGAGCTCTACACATCTGAGTCCTACCTCCACCAGCCTCCCCTGAGCTCTACACATCTGAGTCCTACCTCCACCAGCCTCCCCTTAGCTCTACACATCTGATTCCTACCTCCACCAGCCTCCCCTTAACTCTACACATCTGAGTCCTACCTCCACCAGCCTCCCCTTAGCTCTACACATCTGAGTCCTACCTCCACCAGCCTCCCCTTAGCTCTACACATCTGAGTCCTACCTCCACCAGCCTCCCCTTAGCTCTACACATCTGATTCCTACCTCCACCAGCCTCCCCTTAGCTCTACACATCTGAGTCCTACCTCCACCAGCCTCCCCTTAGCTCTACACATCTGAGTCCTACCTCCACCAGCCTCCCCTTAGCTCTACACATCTGAGTCCTACCTCCACCAGCCTCCCCTGAGCTCTACACATCTGAGTCCTACCTCCACCAGCCTCCCCTTAGCTCTACACATCTGAGTCCTACCTCCACCAGCCTCCCCTTAGCTCTACACATCTGATTCCTACCTCCACCAGCCTCCCCTTAGCTCTACACATCTGAGTCCTACCTCCACCAGCCTCCCCTTAGCTCTACACATCTGAGTCCTACCTCCACCAGCCTCCCCTGAGCTCTACACATCTGAGTCCTACCTCCACCAGCCTCTCCTGAGCTCTGTCTGCGCATCGGATTTCTGTAAGCAGTGTCTGTGTCATACTAGCCTGTCACACTAACAAAGCTGGCTACTGCCAGGACACACCCTGTGGGAGAGGCAGGGCCAAACAAGTACTGCTAAACATTACAACTACACAACACTGTCTTTGGATGGCCAATTAAAATAATTGTAAAAATGTGTTACTAGTTGTACTGTTAATTGTATCCTCACTTATGTCCTGTACTATTGTCACTTCTTTTTTGTCTTGTCAATAATTATGCCTATTGCCTTATTGTCTTGTGCTGCAATGTCAGGAACCGAATCCTAAGAATGTTACTCTCTTACTCTTGTGTGATGTGACGTAACAATAAACTTGAAACTTGAAACACTTCCCATTCCCATTCCATAGTCACTTACAGTGCTGCTACATCTGTTACATATTTCTTGCTGGCTGTGGGATGGTATGTAAATGGTAAAAGCCCTGGGTCTGAGGCTGGGGTGAGGCCAGGGGGAGACTGTAGGGAGACAGGATGCTGAGGGGAGTCTGGTGGAGGCTGGGGGAGACACTTCCTGAATCCTAAATCAGCCCCTAGCCTCTGGCACTTATGTAAACAAGAGAGGAGGGGCCAGGTGTGTACACACTATGGCAAAACACATTCTACCTGACCAATCAGAGAGCAAGATGGAATTACCAGCAGATTTGTATTTAGAGGACAATGTCATGTAAATTGAAATGGCTATTTAGAGACAGAATCTGCCTTCAGGTTAGAACATCACCTTCCTTTCTCTGTGCATTTGGTGACGTGGGAGTTTCTTACGCAATCATGATAGGACTGTTGGAATGTGTAAGTCAACGGTCCTTACCTACCCCCTCAAAGCCAAGGATGCAGGTGAGTAAGAGTTAGATAATACATTCACTGAGCACTTGTACACCTTCTTATTCATGCAATTGTCTAATCAGGCAATTGTGTGGCAGCAGCGCAATGCATAAATGCCAGCAGCTTCAGGTAATGTTCACAACCATCAACCATCAGACTAGAGAAAACATTTTATCTGTTGTCAGATAAGTCAGAACTGCAGAGTCACTGTCCATCGTAGACTGAAGACCCATCTCTTCAGGCTACACCTTAACTGCTCCTCCTGAGACATCTTCTGCCCCTCAGCACTGCGTCTCCTGAAGACACCCGCTTTTCCCCTCTACTGTGTCCCTAAAAACTTCTATTGCCCCCTGTTTCTCTGTTTCTCCAGTGTCAAAAAACAAAACAAAAAAACAACTGGGTTTAGAAGAAGGTGATAGAAGAAGGTTTTTCCTTCTATCAATGGCCCCGGGCCTGAGATGGATTACTCTTCCTGCTATGACTGGTGGATTGATGATTCACTTGCTTAGCATTCAAATGTATTGATTGTAAGTCGCTTGGCGTCGCTTGGCGTCTGCTAAATGCCAAAAATGTAAAATGTTATCTCAGTGATTTTGACCGTGGCATGATTGCTGGTGCCAGACAGGCTGGTTTGACTATTTAAAACTGCTGATCTCCTCCGAGATTTAGTTTACTCAGAATTGTACAATAAAGAAGAAACATCCAGTGAGTAACAGTTCTGTGGACGGAAATGTTGATTGTTGTTGATGAAAGAGGTCAATGGAGAATGGTCAGACTGGTTCAAGCAGACAGAAAGGCTACGGTAACTCAAATAACCACTCTGTATGTACAATTGTGGTGAGCATCTCAGAATGCACAATGCGTTGAACCTTGAGGTGGATGGGCTACAACAGCAGAAGGCCACGTCGGGTTCCACTTCTGTCAGCCAAGAACAGAAAGCTGAGGCTGTAGTGGGTACAGGCTCACCAAAACAAACATTTGGCGCTAACAGCATGAATCCATGGACACAACCTGCCTTGTGTCAGCAGTCCAACCTGGTGGAGGTGGCGTCATAGTGTGGGAAATGTTTTCTTGGCACACTTTGGGCCCCAATCAATCATCGCTTGAATGCCACAGCCTTATTGAGTATTGTTGTCAGCCATGTGCATCCCTTCATGGCCACAATGTACCAATGTACTTCTAATGGTTACTTCCAGAATGATAATGCACCATGTCACAAAGCAAAAGTTGTCTCAAACTGGTTTCATGAACATGACAATGAGTTCAGTGTTCTTCAGTGGCCTTCCCAGTAACTGAATCTGAATCCAATAGAACACCTTTGAAATATGGGTGAACGGGAGATCCACAGCTTGAAAGTGTCAGAATAAATCTGCAGGAATTGCGGGATTCAATCATGTCATGGACCGGAATCTCAAAGGAATGTTTCCAACATCTTGTGGAATCAGTGCCATGAAGCTGTTTTGAGAGCAAAAGGAGGCCCTACCCAGTATAGTATAGTGTTCAAAATAAAGTGTTCGGTGAGTAGTCTGTGTGTGTGTGTGTGTGTGTGTGTGTGTGTGTGTGTGTGTGTGTGTGTGTGTGTGTGTGTGTGTGTGTGTGTGTGTGTGTGTGGTGTGCGCATCTGTTCTGAAGCATTCAGTTGGTAATGCTAACAGAACAGAGGCTCTGTGTGGGTATATTAGGTCAAGCTGATGACTTGGGGAAGGAAATCTCAGACAGGGAGGGTTATTATGTGTCAGTGGAACATGTGTTAAAGGCATTTGCGGCATACTGAAGGGAGTCAACAATGGAGACACATGTTGCTACAAGCCAGAGGAACAACTGCACACACACACACACCACGCACACACACACACACACACACACACACACGCATACACACACACACACACACACACACATGCATGCATGCACACATACACACACGCACAGTTGAGTGGTGTGTCAGCTGGTCAACATTATTGCATAAGTTGTTAGGCCATTTAGCTCTGAACCTTACTATCACATCAAAACATTCCTCAAATGTTACCACAGTATCAAATTACACAGGCTGGGCTTTCACCAAACACCAAAGTATATTGTGGATATTGAAGACAAATATCATATATTAAGCTTTATCCACTGACTAAAGTTACACATACATTTGTAGACAAAGCTCTTAGCATTACTGCAGTCATGTTGGGGAGGTTGCAAAAATATTTGCGGTGTTCTGTCGTAAAAGACAGCTCTGGAATTTGCAGTTGGACAAGAATGGACAGATACAAGTATGAGGCATGTTTTATGAGGGGGTGCATCTCTTCACTGCCGCAGAGCTGTCTGACATGCATGGGCAAGGAGCAAGAATGACTACCTTCGCTAGACAAGGATACTAGCCCTAAACCCTAGTGCAAATATTACCACCGGATGTTCTCTTCTTGTTTGATCTAATCCAGTTTGGGCTGAAATGTATGGTTCAAGTACAGCATGCATTCTACATCATATGATTTTTAACCGTACCATACAGTAGTTATTAACCATAACAACTTTAGTTTTTGGATACCAAACTGCAAAAGAAAGACAATTGACCTGTAGGTAAATTCATTAGCCTTTTTCTGTCCAATGAGGTCCAGTTTTGAGGACCAGTAGGGACAGATTGCTGCCGTTTGGTCTGAGACAGTAGGGTGTAGCAGGAGTGATAGGGAGATTAGCCATAGGGGGACATTTAACACAGGGTGCTTACAGTATAGGTCTGCAACAGCCAGTGGTGTATTTTGGTCTGATTCACAGCCAGTGTGAGTAGTGTTGGTCTGATAGACAGGTGTAGTGTTGGTCTGATAGACAGGTGTAGGTGTGGTCTGATAGACAGGTGTAGTGTTGGTCTGATAGACAGGTGTAGTGTTGGTCTGATAGACAGGTGTAGGTCTGGTCTGATAGACAGGTGTAGGTGTGGTCTGATAGACAGGTGTAGGTCTGGTCTGATAGACAGGTGTAGTGTGGTCTGATAGACAGGTGTAGGTGTGGTCTGATAGACAGGTGTAGGTGTGGTCTGATGGACAGGTGTAGTGTTGGTCTGATAGACAGGGGTAGTAGCCTAATGTGGTCAGTCGGAACAATAATATTAATGATCAGATTGTTATATCCTACTGATTTGCTTCTCGCTATGTTGAACAAGATCTGATCACGGTTTCACACCTTCTGATGAGATCTGATACGGTGCGCATTGTGTGGCTGCGCAGAAAACTCACCCACGGGGCGAGGGCGGACCAGTGGAACGGGACAGGGCGGAGTATCAGTGCGCCTCTCTCGCCTGAGGAGGGGATCGGCCGTGTGAGGCATTAGGACGCCAGCGGGGTTGATACAAGTAAGTGAAATAGCTACCTGTGATATTCTCTCCTATGTATGAATACTCTTCAAAACGCAACCATGCTGAGCTCATTGGGAGGAAAAATGACTGTGAGAAGACGTTGATAACAGCGAAATTTATCGCTACACGTCGGTGTTTGTTTTATAGGTGTAACCTAGTATTTAGATCAGATTGGTCCTAACATAGCTCCTCACTCCACTGGATGTGGAAAGAAGTGTTCCCCTGGAAGTGAGGTAAAAAGATAAGAATCACCACCTCGCCCGTAACCAGTTCTTTGCCAGTGTCATGCATTTTGCGACTGTCCAGTTTGCGTCGTTTTGCTTTTGTCTAAATGTATATTTTTTTGTGTATGTATACTGAGTGTGTTCAAACATATCTTGGGACACCTTCTATTTCCCTGTTGCCACCACACTTCCCAATATTCCTGGTCTGTTTAGATTTTCGCAGGGAAATTGTGTTGTCTGTTTATCACGTTTGTTTTCCCAATAAAGGGCAGAGATGAAACTTTCCGGGAAATGTTCAGTAGAACAGTAGAGCGTTTTTAGTGTTACCTCCCCGTACGCGTACCCCGGGACAGAGCGTGGTTAGTGACAGACAATGTGGGGAATGAATGACGTATCGTCTGCAGATTTCTACCATGCGGAGCAGCCGTGGTTCATGCCAGAACCTAGAGATATGATATCCAACATCAACTAGAAATGGTTATTATCCCCCAATGATCTATCTAAATCAAAATGATCAGATCATCAGCCCTGCGTCTAGGTAGTCCTATATAATTATTGATTGTCTTAATGCCAGAGATGATTTAAGGTTATAGAAGTACGGTGGCTTTGCCTTTTATGCTTGGCCTATAGAGAGGCCGTTACTTATTGCCCCATGAGAGGATGAGACTCACTCGTGACATTTGTATGCAACAAATAATGCCTTTACTACTGTGTTTTACTGTTCCCACAGTGGTTTGAATGATGCCCGAAAGCAAGTGGCAGTAGCCTAGGGACCTACTCTAGCCTTTCTTCTATGTCTGTTTTGTTTTCATCCCTACAGTACTTCATTGTCTATTATTTTCTCTACACATAAAGATAAGTGAAAACAGCCTACTGATGTTCTAGTTTAAAAACCTGGAGGCACTAAACTGAAACACAGTCGCCTGTGCAGCGGATGTGCAATAGTGATCAGATAAACAAGCGGGAAGTCTGTTCTAAAGAAAGCTTCTAAAGAAGCTCTCTCTTAATTAACCAGATTCGGTTTCTCTGCTGGAGTTATCCGATTGGTTTTAGTTACATAGACGGATGCCACTGCTCATTGAGAGGAGAGGAGGGACGTAGAAGATTGAGGTAGAAGGGAGGACTTAGGAGTCAGGTAGAGGGAAGGAGGGTTAGTAGGTGTAGTTGTCGACAAAGGGGAAAGGATAGTTGCAGTAGTTTGAAGCGAATGAGCTCTTTGGCAACAGCTGGAGAGAACAACCTGAAAGGAATGTCATTGACTGTGTGTGTGTGTGTGTGTGAGTGTGAGTGTGAGTGTGAGTGTGAGTATGAGTATGAGTATGAGTATGAGTATGAGTATGAGTATGAGTATGAGTATGAGTATGAGTATGAGTGTGAGTGTGAGTGTGAGTGTGAGTGTGAGTGTGAGTGTGAGTGTGAGTGTGAGTGTGAGTGTGAGTGTGAGTGTGGGAGTGGGAGTGTGTGACAGGCCATCATTCATTATGTCCTTAGTATTCTGTCCCTTGTCCCCTTAGCACTCTCACCCCCAGGGGTGCAGGGGTGTGGCCAGTGTGTGTGTGAGTGCCCTCTGGGGGACTGACGATGCTACGACAGGTAGACTGCCACCCAGCCCATCTGGGAGAGAGGTGATGGGGGGTGTGTAGAGGTGGTACAGCAACTTAACATTCTAGGCATATGATATAGAGTTCCCCCAATGCAATATAATATTAAGTGCTTTAATATGGAGGTGCAGGACTTGCTGCGTTGCTGAGGAGACTGTGGTCTGAACTCAGATGAGTCTGCAGAATCCGACAGGGACAAACAGAGGCCTCCTCCTGGATAGGCACTGTGGGAGGAGGATATGCTGACGCCTCAGACCACCTTCAGCAGTTTCTAAAACTGCCCCCATGTTTGTTTTGTAATGATTCATTCATTTGGGACAGATCACAGATATTACACACACACACACACACACACACACACACACACACACACACACACACACAATAAGGGTATGTTTAGGGTACATTACCGCAGTTCGACCGGTCATTCAATCTACTACTCACTACTTCTCTTCGGATTAAGAGTCCCTACAACTCCAGATTTCACAGTTAGTACATGTTTGATTATAGTCATCAAGTGTATGTATTAAGGCTGCGAGAAGCGTTTGACGGATGGTTGTGATGTCGCAGCCGGGTGTGTGGGTCAGTGGGACGGTGGCTTAGTGTAGGGCTGTGTGTCTCGAAGGGATTATGTTGCTTCTAGTGTTACTCATGGAACACTGACTCACTATCAGTTGCAGCAAGGCCACATTCCTCACTATAGACTACAACAACCGCCCTCCCCGACCCTGGTTGGGTGTCCTCACACTGGCTGACTTGAGTCAGGTCTCTTAGACCTAATGGAGTATCACAGTCCAGCTTGACAATGTTAAGATGATTCAGGTGTGTGTTTGTTAATGCTGGGCTAGAACCAAAACCTGCACACAAAACCTCCCCCCGCACACCAGGGGAGGTTAGTGGAGGTAGAAATCGGAGGACGGGCTCATTATAATCAATGGAATGGGATCAAGCACGCATGCAGCATTCCATTCTACCATTCCCTATTCCATTCTATGCATTACAATGAGGCCCGTCCTCCTTCTTTCTACCAGCCTCTCCTGCTGCACGTAACCCAGTAACTCTCCAGGACCAGGAGTTGGAGACTCACACTACAGCACTTCCCCTTTCTGCCAGACTCTGCTCTTATTCATGAGAGAGTTAACATGGACACCTTTCTCTTGCTCTCAGCACATGCAGTCACACGCCCTCGTATTTCATTGGGCTGAAATTGAGAACATCTGATAAGGACATGGCATTTTAATGTGTTTTTGCTCAGGGGTTGTTTCTGTTGTGCTGTGTGGGTCTCTGGCCCCTCCTCTGTGGGACTGGTTTCACAGGTGATCCGTTGTTTAGTGTTGCAACCTGAGATCTCTTCCAACTGCACGGCAGGCGGGCTGGGACTGTGGATATAGAGCAGGCAACAGTAAGGTTAGTGGAGGTAGGTAGAGTAGAGTTTAGAGGAGTGGTCTAGACTTAGTACGAGTGTATTTACTGGGAGGGCAGTGATCTAAAGTGATCAAGTGATCAAGTGGAGTGATCCCAGGCTATTGGAGTGATCTAGAGTTAGTGATCTAGAGTTATTGTAATGATCTAGTTAGTGTATTTTGCTAGTTGTTAAACTGTGTGTGTGTGTGTGTGTGTGTGTGTGTGTGTGTGTGTGTGTGTGTGTGTGTGTGTGTGTGTGTGTGTGTGTGTTCTATGACAGAGTAGTAGAAACAATCGTGTTTTCTTTTTAGTTCAGTTTACTCAAAGCTGCCTCATCCTTTATGGGCATAGTGTGCCTCTTCATTGTGGGAGGGATAACTGTCTCTGAGATCAAAGGGAGACAAGATGGAGGGAGTCCAGCGATAAATTCCGATTCATTACCTTTATCCATAAACTGTACAGTCCTCATTCACTCCCTCTCATAGATTAACAAGCATTGGATTGGTGTCAGCATTGGCTATAGGGAATTTGCACCGTATGGCTTATCTTACCTTCAGTGGGAATGAATGAGTGTGCTCTTTGTGAGAATTGAAAATTCAGCACATGTCTGATAGTGACTCACTCTCTATCTCTCACGCTCTTTCTGTCTCTGTTTTTCTTTCTCTCTCTTTGATTTTCTCCACAGAGTAAAGGGCGGCTGTTGGATTTGAGGAATCAGGTTTTCTCTGGGAAGAAAGATGACGACAAAGATATCCAAAGAGGAGTTGGAGGAGCTCAGGGAGGCCTTTGGGAAAGTTGGTAAGTGTGGGTATATGTGGGTATAGATTATGTGGGTATATATTATATGGGGGTATTTGGGTGTCTATTGGCATATACTGTATGGGTGTAAAATATTTGAATGCAGGATTAGGGTAGAGGTTAGGGCCGAGGGCAGGGTAGTGCAGAGGTTCTTTCTCACTAATTATCAATCAAATGTATTTGTGTAACAGTTTTTAAACTGCACAAAGTGCTTTACAACATACAAGTGATTCAGTAGCAGAGTCTTATAGTAAAGCTGTAAGCCATAGTAGTAAAGTAGCATATTTATTGAAGCTGTAGGCCATGGTAGTAAAGTAACCCAGTTAATAAAGCTGTAAGACAGGTTTAGCCTAGTTAGTGAAGCTGTAATGCTGTAAACCATACTGTAGCCATCTCTGTATGTACATCCCAAACAGACAGACACCACTGGGGCACGATAAACAGTTAAATAACCCTCTATTGTGGCCTGGGGTGGTCCAGTGGTCTAGCACCATGGTCTACAGCAGTGTTTCTCAACCCTCTCCTCGGGGCGCCCCAGCCGCTCCACATATTTGATCTGTTCCACCACCAGCACACCTGATTCAACTAATCAAGTACAAACCATAATTGCTTTGTACTTGATTAGTTGAGAAACACTGGTCTACAGTGCACATATGCCCATGTTGGCATGGGTTCGAATCCGGCCCATGCCCTGCTGACATGCCCTCTCTCCCTTCTTCTCCTACTTTCCTGTCTGTCTTCACTGAATCTGTCCAATAAAATGAAAAATATGAGTGGGACTGCCCCACTCAGAAAAAGAACAAAAAAATAAAAATAATAAATAATAATAATAACCCTCTATCTCCATCTCTCTCTCTCTCTTCAGATTTGAACAGTAATGGGTTCATCTGTGACTCTGAGCTGACTGACCTGTTCAAAGAGGCCAACCTAGCGTTGCCGGGATACAAAATCCGAGAGATCGTCCAGAAACTGGACCGCAACAAAGACAACCAGATCAGCTTTGATGAGTTCATCTCGGTGAGTGGTCGCCATGTAGGGGGCTGGGGTGAGAGGTCACAAGCACAAGTGGTCACTATATACAGTAGGCTAAGTGGCTGTTACAAAGGGTGTGGGATGACCACTACTTGGTGTAAGTGATCACTACGGAGGGTGAGTGAGCACTAGCGTTATGCAAGCTGTAAAGAAACGTTAAATGGTCCGGTAACATTACGTAGACCTTATTCAGCGGCCTCCCTACTGGTTGGGTGACCATAAGGAAGTGGGTTAGGGGATTTACGGGCTCTTGGTTATTGGTTAACAATCTGAAGGTTGTCAGTTGGATTCATCTGCTTGTTGTTTCTCAAAAGTCATGTGACCTAGGGATTGGCGGGCATCCACCAACCATGAATACACAGTCCTCAAAAACACATACCACATGATATTACTTAAACCACACACACACACACACACACACACACTGCTTGGACCGCATTTATAAACTGACCACAAACACTGTTCTGTGTCAGATCTGTTCAGAGCTGAAGAATACTGATATCGCTAAGAGCTTCCGGAAAGCCATCAACAGGAAGGAAGGCATCCTGGCCATCGGAGGCACCAGTGAGCTGTCGAGTGAGGGAACTCAGCACTCCTTCTCAGGTTTGTGTGTGTGAGTGTGCATGTGTGTGTGCGTGCGTATGAGTTTAGTAGTATGTGTGTGTGTTTTGTGTGTGCTTGTGTGTTTTTGTCTTGTGTGTGTCTAAATCTACATCTTATGTTTTAGAGGAGGAGCGTTATGCCTTTGTTAACTGGATCAATGCGGCTCTGGAGAAGGACCCAGACTGTAAACATGTCCTGCCCATGGACCCCAACACTGGGTCCCTGTTCACTGCAGTAGGGGATGGCATCGTGCTGTGGTGAGACCTCAACCTCAGCTACTGAAGCTCAACCGTTCCACTGAACAGTTGCCATATTACTTTCTGAGCTATGACTTTTGAACCGCAACCATACTAGTGAACCACAACCACACTACAGAGCCACAAGCATACTCCTGAAACATAGTCATACTAGTGAACCACAATATTAGTGACTATAACCATGCTCTTGAAGCTCACCCATGATACTGAACCACTGTGTACTAGGGTGACCCTTATCTTTTCCGTCTGTTCTTTTTCAGTAAAATGATCAACCTGTCGGTTCCTGATACGATCGACGAGAGAACGATAAACAAGAAGAAACTGACACGGTTCACCATACAGGTGGGTTAGTTAGGTTCAGAGGTCACCATACAGGTGGGTTAGGGTCAGAGGCTACTATAGAGGTGTGTTAGGATTGGTAAACATACAGATAGGTCAGAGTTCACACATTCTTTTCTTTTTTTTCCACCGACAGGAGAATCTGAACCTGGCTCTGAATTCGGCTTCTGCGATTGGCTGTCACGTGGTGAACATTGGGGCCTTTGACCTGACAGAGGGGAAACCCCATCTGGTGCTGGGTCTACTGTGGCAGATCATCAAGATAGGCCTGTTCGCTGATATAGAGCTCAGCAAGAACGAAGGTACACACACACACACACACACACACACACACACACAGAGGTCAAGGATTAGTTATGGATTAAGTGATAACGGGTTGTGTTAATGTGTGTGTGTGTGTGTGTGTGTGTGTGTGTGTGTGTGTGCGTGCGTGTGTGTGTGTGTGTGTGTGTGTGTGTGTGTGTGTGTGTGTGTAGCTCTGGCTGCGTTGCTGCGTGATGGAGAGTCCCTGGAGGACCTGATGAAGCTGTCTCCAGAGGAGCTCCTGCTACGCTGGGCTAACTTCCACCTGGAGAACGCTGGATTAAGCAAGATCAACAATCTCAGCTCGGACATCAAGGTCAGTGACCCCTGATCCTTAATCCCTAACATAAACCTCTATTAGCTCTGTATGTATCTCTCATACCCTATTCACACTATTGTGCTGAGCCAATCCAAACTGTACCGCGCACAGTGTTAGCACAGAGTCTAGTTTTAGTTAGCATAACTGAAAACATTTTAGTGTCGTTTTAATCTGCGAAAACTCCAAAACATTTTGTCGAGTTTCCGTCGATGACCCTAAAACTAGACTGAAACTAAGAAGGATAGAAATGACTAAATGTGACTAAAACGAATGTGCATCTTCGTCTAAAGACTAAGACTGTAAAATACCAAAATGAACACTGCCATGCTAGCCTGGGTCCACTACAGTCTCCAGAACAGTGTTGGAAAGGACATTGTGAGAAGAAAACAACCCGGCCAGCACAGTACAGTCTGGGTCGGTCCTGTAGTGTAAAAGATGGTATATTACATGGTCAGTGTCTTACCCAGTCGATGTACAGTTTAACTCAGTATGTTACATGGCTAATGACTGTTTACCCCTGGTTCTTTTGTATTCTGTCAACGACTCAAGGATTAGATTTACTTATTCAGTTTCACTGCCCTACCCTTGACTGTCTTTTTCCCTCCATCCCTCCACCCCCCCCCCCCATGCTTCACCCCTCTCTTACTCATTATATCGATCTGTCCGTTCTGCAGTTATTTATAGAAGCTCTCACTGAGAGTGGCCTGAGTCAGGGTGGGAGGGTGGATAGGATGGGAGGATGAGGGGAGGGGAGTGGAGGGGATGGGATGGGAAGAGAAGACAAAAGTGATGGATGAGATGTTTTATGAGAATATGGTGTGCGTCAGGATGAGTTCTCCAGGTCCTCTATTCTCTATCCTGTCCTCCTGGTTCAACCCGCTGAGCTTCATCTGTAATAACTCACTAAACACTGTCTCTTTGTCTGTATGTCTGTCGGTCTGTCTCTTTGTCTGTCTGTCTGTCCATGTTATTGTCCGTTTGCCTCTCTTTGTCCCCGTCTGTTTTTCTCTCTCTCTCTCTGTCGCTGCCTCTCTTCCACTTCATCTCTCTCTGTCTCTCTCACTCTCTCTCTCTCTCCCTTCCTCCCTCTCTGTCTTTGTCTTCCCATGCTTCAGGTAGCAGACTTCTCAAACTCAGTCAAGGTACCTGCTGCATGTTTGTGAGGGTCTGTGTAGTCTTGTGCTGATGTTGTGTGTACAGTATGTGTCCATAATAATGTCCATCCACTTTCACGATGGGAAACGAACACTGTTGTTTCTTCTGGAGGAGTGATGTTGTGGTTCTGAACGGGTCACCGTGTTTCTCTCTGCAGGACTCAAGGGCCTACTTCCACCTGCTCAACCAGGTGGCTCCTGACGGGAGCAAAGAGGACGAGCAGCGCATTGAGATCAACATGTCCGGCTTGAGCGTGAGTTCCCCTTTAAATATTTCATGACATATCACCACAAGTGATATACAGTTCTGTTTGCCATGCGGTCGATAAGGGAAGAACATTTCCCAACTCCCAACTGTTCTGTATCGGTTTCCACAGGCACTCAAATGTACTCATTCAAGCTCTGTCGGATTCAGATGTTTTTTTGTTTACGAGTGAAATGTATCCCCTAGTGACCACACAGCAACCATTCCATCACTTCCTCTATGGAAGATTGGATTAGATTAGATTAGATTAGATTAGATTAGATTCAACTTTATTGTCATTGCAGAGTACAGACAACGAACCAAGTACCAGACAACGAAATGCAGTTCAGCATCTAAGCAGAAGTGCAAATAGTGCTATAAAAACCTGATATAAAAACATGACAATGATAGTGATAGGTACAGTAGTTTAGAGGAATATACAGTTATGAGCTATGTACAGTTGCGGTGTCTTATGTACAGTAAAATGATGGATGATACACTCCCTGAGCCCTTTATTAGGAACGCCTGTACACCTCATTCATTCAGGTGGTGTAATGGTGTGGGGAATGTTTTCTTAGCACACTTTCGGCCTGTTAATACCAATCAATCATCGCTTGGATGCCACAGTCTATTTGAGTATTGTTGCTGACCATGGGCATCCCTTCATGGCCACATTGTACCCATCTTCTAATGGCTACATCCAGCATGATAACGCACCATGTCACAAAGTAAAAGTCGTCTCAAACTGGTTTCATGAACATGACTATGATTTTCGTGGTCTTCCCAGTCACCGGATCTGAATCTAATAGAACACCTTTGGCTATCATGTCATCATGGACCAAAGTCTCAAAGGAATGTTTCCAACATCTTGTGAAATCAATGCCACGAAGAATTGAGGCTGTTTTGAAAGGGAGTCCCTACCCAGTATTAGTATAGTGTTCCTAATAAAGTGTTCAGTGAGTGTATGTACTGTATCGGTGATGTATACTGTGCCACACCTCTTTATGATCAACATGGCCTGCTTCAGTGTACATTGATCACATGGTTAATCACTGACTTCAGAAGGTGTTGACTCTAAGGCATCGAAGACAGCTGGTCCAATATTTGTAGTGAAGGAAACGTTTTCTGGGGACTTTGTGGTTAAAGTGTTTCATAACGGAGGTTTGAAGTGTTCCCAGGTGTTTTCAGAGTGTTGTGTCTTTACAAGAGCTGCCTCTACTTTCAACTCCTCCTTTATTACGTAACCCAATCCCACAAACTGAACTGGCTGGGATATGGGCGCTTGCGGTGTGTCTCGTCCAATCAGAAAGCAGTGCATGTGTTCCGGTGCATGTGTTCAGGGTGCAGCAAATCTGGATTTGCCTCCTGGAAAGACTTGAGAGAAAGAGAGAGAGAAGGGGCACTTTTATAGAGCACGTGGCGCTCAGCTGGAGATGAAACGAAGAAACCTAGTGGTGTGTGTGTGTGTGTGTGTGTGTGTGTGTGTGTGTGTGTGTGTGTGTGTGTGTGTCTGGAGGAGAGGAGGTGATTTAGTGTGCTGCATTGATGCTGTAATGGCCCTAAGTGCCCAGCTGCATGCAAATTACTTCCTCATTCAACCAGTGTTGGGCTCTTCCTTAGGGGCTGGGGGCTCTTCCTTAGGGGCTGGGGGCTCTTCCATAGGGGCTGGGGGCTCTTCTATAGGGGCTGGGGGCTCTTCCATAGGGCTGGGGGCTCTTCCTTAGGGGCTGGGGGCTCTTCCATAAGTGCTTGTGGACACTGCATTATTAGATGTCTACCTCAGGGGCTGACTGCCTAAGGAGCTGTCAGCCCTGCCTTAACCAGTCTTCAGCAGATGTAGCACAAATAACACATTGTTTTTGATATAGACATTGGCTGCGTTCGTAAATTCGCCGGAGCGCACACTGGGTTCAACGTCATAAAGGGCAATACAAGAAGCATTCCATGAGTGCTGATCAGATTTCCAGAGCGAATTTACGAACACAGCCAGTATGTTGAGTACTTTTATCCAAAACAGGTTGTTCATGTGTTTCCCATTAAGTATTCCAGCTGCTATCTGAGGTATGTGTTGCTACATCTAACTCTGACCTCGCCTCCCTCCGCAGGCCAGATAAGCAGTGGTGGGGTGCTGCTGTTTTTGATATTGAGTTAATCCATCCTCAGTGCCCTGGGTTAGGGACCGAGAGCAGTGGCATAGCGTGACGTTAGAATTATAAGGTATAATTTTGGGTCAAATTTTTTTTTTACATAATCTGATCCATTAGGTGTTTATTAATGCCTGTGTGGTGTTATTTTTAAAATGTTGACATTTTTTAGTTAGTAATTAATAAAATACAAAGGTTCCATCTCATAAAACATAATGGAATGTACAAACTTTGATGCTCAATATCTCTGAACTACCCTAAACGGAGATAGAACCTTATAATTCTAAGCTCACGATAGGGTAGTGAGGATAGTCTCTGGGTTCTCACCATATGTGGTGTATACAGTATATATGTATACTGTAGTAGGGGTTGTATAGCCAGGGTTGTTCATGGTATTTCCTCTGTTCACAACAGACGTGTTTGAATGTTGTTTAACGAACAAACAAGCATATTGGAATGTGGGAGGGTGTGACAGAGTCCTTCCCCTAACCTCTGACCCCCAGGTTGTCTATCTGGGCCTTGTGATTGGCTTATGTAAGGTCACATTCATTCTGCTGTCGGCTCAGGTTCATGTTCAGCATTTTCGGGTTAAAACTTGAACTGTCTTTTCTCATCTGAATGTAGTCTCTTTCATCGAGCTATAGATCTTAAGCCTGATATAGACTGAACTGAGTGTTTGAGGGCAGGAATACGGGAGAGCAGTCTCTCAGTTCTGCTGTTCAGAGCGCTACTAGTGTCCGCTACTATGCTAAAGCAGGATGTGGGCTTGTTCCTGAGGGGGAACTTCTCTATGGGTCATTGTGCTACTGAGGAAAAGCCTCAATCACCTCCGATGGCTAATTATAGACATGATCTGTATCCGGAAGCCTTGGCTGACGTGTGTGTGTCCGTGTCCGTGTTTGTGTGTCTGTGCCCAGTGCCCAGTGCCCCCCTGTAAAACGTTTGTGTCAAAGCTTGCCATATTTGGCAGTCGTAGACATGGGTATTCAGGCTGACTGTGCATTTCCTGCAAATTCTACGGCCAAGGAAAACACAAAACAGCTGGCAACGTATTGCTCTGTGTCAGCTGTGTGGCTTGTCTGTGTGGAGGAGGTAATGGTACTTCCCATGATTGTAAGAACAGACATCTGTATGCCCTCTGGAATATTCTGTTATTTGCACTGTAATGTTTTACTGGGGATCTAGATTATTCACTGTGTGTGTGTGAGCGAGCCTTTCTCATGTTCCGTGTGTGTGTGTGTGTGTGTGTGTGTGTGTGTGTGTGTGTGTGTTGTGTGTGTGTTGTATGTGTGTGTGTGTGTGTATCTACAGGAGAAAGATGACCTGAGGAGAGCAGAGCGTATGTTATGTGAGGCAGACAGGTTGGGTTGCCGGCAGTTCGTCACTCCAGCCGACGTGGTCAGTGGCAACTCCAAACTCAACCTGGCCTTCGTGGCCAACCTGTTCAACAAGTACCCGTCCCTGACCAAGCCTGAGAACGAGGACCTGGACTGGGGTCGACTAGAAGGTGGGTGGGCTTCTGACCCAATCACTTAAACATGAGTGAAGGAAGGGAGGATCTGAAGGATGTATTCTACGTCATTCCAAGCAGGAGTCATGTTGAGTCATGCTCGTAGTCCCCCTCTGCCGGCTACCCATGGTACTACAGTGTGTTAAACAGCTACATTTGGACCAGGTCTCTCTTAAAAAACGAGATTTTGAAATACCAATATTCCCTTTCATGGGTTTAAATCTCTGACTTCCCCCGTTTCATCCATACGTACCTCACAATCCTCACCCCTTTTCTCCCCAACACGTCTCCCCTCATCTCCCCCGTGTCTCACCCATGTCTCTTTCCACTCCTCAGGTGAGACGAGAGAGGAGAGAACTTTCCGGAACTGGATGAATTCCCTCGGAGTCAACCCTCACGTTAACCACATCTATGGGTAACTATGGTTACACTAATACTGGTTATTGAAATGTTACTTTGTCAACTAATGTCAAGGTAGCGTAGCTATGGTAACCACTGATTAGGGGGTATTGTTTTTTGACGTGTGTGTGTGTGTGTGTGTGTGTGTGCGTCAGGGATCTGCTGGATGCTCTGGTTATCCTGCAGCTCTATGAAAGGATCAAGATTCCTGTCGACTGGAACAACAAGGTCAACCGGCCACCATACCCCAAGATAGGAACCAACATGAAGAAGGTGAGACACACACACACACACACACACACATATGCATCTCTGTATCCACACACACACTTGCCTCACCACTGTCCCGTGTTTCTGTGTGTGTAACGTGTAGCTGGAGAACTGTAACTATGCAGTGGAGCTGGGTAAAACACAAGCTGGGTTCTCTCTGGTCGGCATCGGAGGGCAGGACCTCAACGACGGCAACCCCACCCTCACCCTGGCCCTGGTGTGGCAACTCATGAGGAGGTAGGAGGGATGGGGGAGAGGAGAGAGAGAGAGGAGGGATGGAGGTATGGAGATATGGAGCAACAGACAGAGGGTGGAAGGATGGAGTGCTTGTGAGAAGAGGGTGGGAGGAATGGACTGTGGAGTGGATGGGGGGATGTGGAACGCCTCACTAATCGCTGACCTAATCCTCAGATACACTCTGAACGTTCTGGAGGATTTGGGGGACGGAGAGGCGGCAGATGACCATCTGATCATCAACTGGGTGAATAAGACTCTGGCAGCGGCAGGGAAGACCTCCAAGATCTCCAGCTTTAAGGTCAGTCATCCCTATTCTCTGCAGTAGAACCACTTCTACTGGATGAAGTCCTCCAATATCACTGGATAGCTTTTCACCATCACTCTGCATAGTGTTGGTACTTTGTAAACGTGTGTATGTTTAGTGTTTAGACCGGAGGGGTCGAAAATAAACTTTGTGTGTGTGTGTGTGTGTGTGTGTGTGTTTTCACATATTCATTTGGTATGTGTGTGTGTGGTTTTAGGATCGAGAGATCGGCACCAGTCTCCCGGTCCTGGACCTAATTGACTCCATCCAGCCGGGCAGCGTGACCTACGACCTGGTCAAGACAGGAAGTCTCTCTGACGAGGACAAACTGGACAATGCCAAGTTAGTGTGAAGCCGGGGAGAGGGCTGGAAGGTGTGGGTGGAGCTCAGGGATAGACATAGGTGTTTTCTGTAGGTATAGATGTATATGGTAGCAGAGTCATATATACAATTACAATACAGCCATATACTTTCCCTGTATATGCTTCCATTAGGTAACATCATAGGTCAACATAATGTCAATTTCCACAGCTACGCAGATGATACCCAACATTACATTCCTGTCGAGCCAACAAACACAGACAGCCTTTTCTCCCAGAGTGTCTGTTTGGCTCCATAAATCAGTAGATAAGTGATAGATAATCTACAGATTTTTTAAAAGCTGAATGAGGATAAAACAGGGATACTTTTATTTGAACCAAAATCAAAGAGAGACAGCCTTTTTTAACACAACAGGATGCTGAGAAACTAATTCATTATTTTATCACTAGTAGATTAGACTACTGCAGTGCACTTTTTACTGGTCTCCCAAAAATGTCTATAAAGAAATTAGAACTCCTAAAGAATTCTGCCACTAGACTTGTAACTCAGACCAAGAAGACAGAGCACATCACTCCTGTTTTAGCTTGGCTCCCTGTTTCTTTTAGAATTGATTTTAAGATCCTTTTCATTACCTACAAAGCTCTTAATGGGATGGCACCTTCATACATCTCCGACCTTTTTAATATCCTATCAACCACAAAAAGCCCTTAGGTCCTCCAATGCTGGTCTTTTAATTGTGCCAAAAGTACTCCCACAAACAAAGCGGGGAAGCTGCTTCTATGCATTATGCACCAGGGTTGTGGAACTGGAACGCCCTGCCCATGTATATCAAACAGGCAGGCTCTGTGGACATTTCTAAAAAGCTTAAAACATACCTTTACTGGAAGGCTTTTAGCTAACCCATTTTTAGCTTTGCAAAAAGACAGAAAAGCATAGTTTCAGCCCACCAGCCCGAGGAGCCTGGTTCCTCTTAAGGTTTCTTCCTACTAGGGAGTTTTTCCTCGCCACTGTGCCCAGGGGGGTCTACGTTCAGGTCAATACAATTGTTTCAATTGGTTCCTTTCTCCAGGAGTTGTTACCTGGCAGTGTAACCTTAGGCTTGCTATGAAATGATCACTGAACACATTATCTTATTACATTTATTTCTACTAATTTGTTTTATTTTTCATCTATGCTGGTGTATTTACTTGTCCTTGCCACATTTATTTGTTATTGTTTTAATGCTTCATTTACTTTATTATTATTATTATTATTATTATTATTATTATTATTATTATTATTATTATTATTATTATTATAGATTGGCATACAATACACACTGGCAGTCAATACAACCATAAGATACATACAGTACACATTACACACCCTAGGTGGCAGCAGAGCTGAGCCTTATACTATACCTTCTCATGTCTCCACAATGTTTTCAGCTACAGATGCTTCTAATGTTGAGTGGACCCTGACCCTGACCTCTCTGACCTCAGGTACGCCATTTCCATGGCGAGGAAGATCGGGACTCGTGTCTATGCCCTGCCTGAGGATCTGGTGGAGGTGACGCCTAAGATGGTGATGACCGTGTTCGCCTGCCTCATGGGCCGGGGCATGAAGAGGGAGTAAACACACACACATCCACACACACACACACGCACACACGCACACACACACACACACACACACACACACACACACACACACACACACACACACACACACACACACACACACACACACACACACACACACACCATTCATATCCCCTTCACATCTGCACCCAACCTTTAACTGCACACCTGCAGAATTGTGTGCCTGTCTGCTGGTTAGAATGAATGGACAGTTATATTACACTTTAAAAACCTGTTTAATCCAGTGTTTCTCAACTGGGGTGACGCGGCACCCTGGGGTGCAGTCCCCCCCAAATATTCTGATGTTGCTGTCATAATAAAATTGATTAAAATTCCCAAAAACTATAGTTACGCAACTGATCATTAGCCACTTCATACATCAAACAGATTTGTCTCACATTGCCCCTTTCCCCATGTCACAATGTCAACGCCAGGGTCAGCGTATGACGGAAATAGCCTACTGTTTGTTTTGTTTGTTTGTTTACTGCGCGATGCATTGACAGTGTTGCGTGAAGCACATGGATCTAGCATGGAACGTTTTTTTTTTTTTTAAAGAAAGCCTCCAGAATCAGATAACTCTGGTTAGCTTAATAATATGATGCACATTTTTTAAATACATTTTAGACTGGGATGACTCGATTTTGCATACTTTTAAAGGGTGCCATGGCTGAAAAAAGGTTGAGAAACACTGGTTTAATCCATGATAAATCAAATGAAGGGAGAGTTTCCTATCTTCCAATCATGGTAAGGGGATAACCCATGTACAGTATCAAACAGCATCTCAATATATGTACCTATATCTACATTAGGACCCAAGCCATGGAAGACTATATTGTATGTTTTATTTAGCATATTTGGTCAGTGGAGTGGGGTCCTAAATGAACATCAGATCACATCAGAAATGTGATGGCAGTGGGAGAGTGGGACTGATGGGGGAGGGCGGGTAAGGGAGAGAGGGTGTATGAGAGAGGGAGAGAAAGTGAGATGTGTAAGAGAGAGAGAATGAGTGAGAAAAAGAGAGATGACCTGGATAATGGATAATAAACTGGATACAATGTTGCTTTGATGCAGTAATTAACCTCACATCCTTAACCTCCTCGTAAAGGATCATTGAAATGGATGCTAATGTTCCTCTGTTTTGATTAATATGTATAGAATTTGCCAAATATACAGAATACATCTTTGAAACAAGGCTTTGAAACATTCCACACTTATCTTGATCTAGTATATGTTTTATGTCCATGTATTGTCTAACTAGCGTTTTTACTTAAAGTTGATGGAAAAACAATTATGCATGAACATCTCAAATCTTTTTTTGTTGTGTTTTTTTGTGTTTTTAAAAAGACTTGGTATCATGTAGCCTTTAAAGCAATCAAAACAAAGCATTACATGTTAGTAACCAGCTTATGCTGTATATGAGTTAACAATGGAACACATTGTTTGTTACAAGTGGGGAAGAGAAACTGGAAAAGCCTGGCCTTAATTCAGCCTTGCCTGGACAGAAGCCATGAAACCTAAATATTACAAACATATCTGAATGTATATGGCAAACTGCTCAAATGGAATAAAACTGTTCATAGTATAATTGTATTCCTTTACCTGTGTCTCTCGTGTGTGTGTCTCTCGTGTGTGTGTGTGTGTGTGTGTGTGTGTGTGTGTGTGTGTGTGTGTGTGTGTGTGTGTGTGTGTGACAGAGAGAGAGAGAGTCAATGGAAGGATGTCTCTCTAGCTGAGGACTGTCACCTTCTGTGTTTTCATGAAATAATTACTCAGTTGTATAGCTTTCGATGTTATGACACATGATTCGCACTCTGTCTTTGTTTTTCAAACATACCAGAATAAAAATGTATGCTTAAATTAACCACATTTTAGCACTATTATATTGATTTAAATTTACATAGAACCTCTATGTGATATCAACATCAAAATATTTTTCATATGTTTCCATTATTAGAGGGAAATCCACAAATGTTTTAGTTTATTCTTTAAAAATCTATCATCTGAATTCTCAACCGTACTACAAGCCTGTTCTTTGAATATGCCATTTTAGCTGTATACATGGTAGTTTATTTTATACATGCTAGTATATTATTTTTAAAAATGATTTATTCAAACTCCCAATCCAGCCAGAGTGCTGTTATGAAAAACGCTCACTTAAACTTGACTCCTAAACTCCAACGGTTTAATGTCAGCTTCCCTTATTGACGGAACATCATCAGCTTTAATTGCAGACAGTTTGAGTGTAAATGCCTGGGGCCTTGTTTATACAAATGTACTTGATCGTCATCTTTAACTTGCATGTAAGCACATTTTTCTAAATGGACGTACGCATTATTTATAAAACGGGCTGCGCTTGTTTAAAACTGCGTACGTCTGTCGTACGTACTTCCGTCTATAAATAACAAATACAGTATACTTGAAATTGAACGCAGGTGAATGAGCTTTGTATTTACGCCCTGTGATAGCAGCTCAATTATAGTGTCTGAATTAAGCTCTATAAATAGGCTTGATTGAGGTGTTGAGCAGCACCTTTGACGGATTCACACGATGGTAGACAAACGAAAGAAGAAAAACTTTACTGAGGAGGAGATCGACTGTCTTTTGTCAGAAATAGACTTGCAGTCGCAAACGCTTGCAGAGTGTAAAGCAGATAATGTGCATTCAGTTTGGCACACTTGGTAAATGTATTGACTACAAGTGTTAATGGTTTCAGAGATAGTGCTTCAAGAATCACTGTTAATATTTAAGCATTCAGAAAGAAAACTGTAAAGGGATATTCTCTGATGTAAATTGATTGATATGCAAAGACAACTATACATAACACTAAATTAGGGTTAGGGTTAACCCTAACCCTAACTGCCATTGACTTCTGTGATTCCAAGTTTCATGTTACAAAGAATCCTTACATTTTACAGATGCCCTATTGAAATAACATGGAGTCCTTAAAATTGGTTACAGAGTCCGTAGGTACATTAGATATCTCTCTCCCACCCTTTTCTTCTCCCCTCTTTGTCAGTGTGAGGAGCTAATCAACCTGAATAGACACATCACTTTAATCAGATCAACAGTGCACATGAAGCACTCTGTATATAATCACAGAACTACACACACACACACACACACACACACACACACATGCTCATACATACACATGTTCTCTCTCTCACACAGCACTTCAAATAAGCTTCCTGAATAAGAATGAGCTCGCTGTTATCAAAGGAGTACAGCTTAGAGGGGCGACTGACACTCAAGGAGGCTAACGATTATACACACACACACACACACACACCCACACACACTAGAGAAAAGAGACTCAACTGAAAGATGTGTGTGTGCGAGTGAAAGAGACGGGTGGTGTATGATTATTCTCTTGTTTCCTTTCATCTCTCACTCCTCTCTCCTTTCTCTCTGTTCCTCTCCTCCAGCCTCTCCCTCCATCTCTCTCATCCCTCTCTCCCTCCCCCTCCTCTCATTTCACTCTGATTTGGATGTGACAAAACCCTGGGCGCATTCAAGAGCAGGCACACACACATGCACAGACAGATGCACAGACAGACAGGCAGGCAGGCAGGCAGACCAACAGACCTCCATATCATCACACATAACACCAACAAGACAATAGAGCTAGATGTATGAGGACAGACAAGCAGCCTGTGAGACAGAGAGGCAAAGAGAGGTGCTCATCACAATTCAGTTTGTATCCAGTTGTTGTCATTCAGTTGTTAGTATTTAACTCTAAGTTAGTATTCAGTGTTCAGTGAGTTGCTGTTGAGTCTCTTGGGTGAGTCAGTATACAGCTAGTATTGAGCCGATGGGACAGTTTATGTTGGGAGTGGAGAGAGTGTCGTGCGAGAGCAGGAGGTAGGACCTCTCCAACCAGAGGCAGCGCAAAGACAGACAAGCAACATCTGCAGTAGCAAGGTGAGTGACCAAATGCATTGTGTGAACCCTGTCACACACACACACACACACACAAACATAAATATAAACTATCTAGAGTACCATATCACTGTCATATGAGAGAGGTGAGTATTTTGTTTAGCAGGGAGAGGGAAGTGAACTTTCATGATTTTTTTGGGAGACGCAGAATAAGGAATAATAAAAAGTTAATGTGTGCGCCCGTGCATGTATGATGCGTAGTCTTTTGATGAACAATCACCAGTTGACTAACACTTTAGACTTCAGATCAGCTCATCAATTTTGTGCTGGCTCTATATAGTGCAAAGGAAAAAAGGGAATGTCCGGCTCAAACTGTTATGCTGCTCCTGTGATTTAATAAAGACGGGGACACAATCAAACAAACAATGTTTCAACCTACTTGGTCTTCTAGTGTCGTCATCTGCTCCCCCATTTTCTCACTTGTTCTCTCCTCCATCCTCTCTCAACCTCTCCTTCACCCGCCCACCCAATATCACATCTTCTTGTCCCCTCTTCATGAACCCTCTCTCTCTCTCTCTCTCTCTCTCTCTCTCTCTCTCTCTCTCTCTCTCTCTCCTCCACTTCCTCACCACGGTTGTGAAAGGACATGTACTGTAGTCATGACTACCGTACAGGTGGTTGCTATGCCAAGGTTGTCTCCTTGTGATGGCAGCTCGTTAAGGTCCTTGGTTACTTACAATTTGTATCCTGGTTGACCTTCAGATCCTAGCTTGTAAATCTCTGTAAAATGTGTAAAACACACACACACACACACACACACACACACACACACACACACACACAGTGTAAGTAATGGGACAGTGAAGCGATTCTTCCTCTTTTGGCTCTACCCTCCCAAAGTTTGGATTTGGAATCAAACAGTTACTATATATACTCATTAATCAATACTATATATATACTATATATACTCATTAATCAAATGTCAAAATTAAGCACACATCTTGAGTATTTGGCTGACAATTGTCTGCATGCAATAACTGCCTGAAGTCTGCGACCCATTGACCCCACCAGACACTGGGTATTTTCTACACCAGACACTGGGTATCTTCTCTGGTGATGCTCTGCCAGGCCTGTACTGCAGTTGTTGTTTGTTTTGAAGACGTGTTGGCAAAATTCTCCTCCTCAGGAAATTAAAAGCATGTTCAATAAGATTTACATCTGGAGATTGACTTGACCAGTCGACACTTTTTGGTCCAGAAAAACTCCCTAGATGCGATGTTCCAGTGGAATCCGTACATGCCCAAGCCATACCCTTGGCTTTTGGGTACCCTGAAACAGGGGGACGATGCATTCAGATTCAGATTCAGATTCAGATAACGTTTATTGCCATTATGCATACACATATAGGAATTTGCTTCGACATTACAGTAAGTGCGTTTATACTTTTTTCACGTGTCAAAAAACAGGACAACACAGGACAGACAACAGTGCATTGGATAGTGCAATATAAAGTGCAGTGCAGAGTTTTTACAGTGAGTCCAGTGCATATTCAGTCCTGGGCAGACTTGGGGGCGGGGGCGGGGGGGAAGCCAGAGTCATTTATCAGCCTGGCGACTGAGGGGTAGAAACTGAGCCTGTGGCGGGCCTTCAGTGCCTTAGGCAGCCGCAACCTTCTTCCAGAGGGAAGCAGGGTGAGGAGGCTGTGGCCGGGGTGGAAGGAGTCTGCCATGATCTTCCTTGCCCTCCTCAGAGCCCTGGTGTCATGCAGGGAGTTGAGGGAGGGCAAGGGACAGCCGATCACCCTCTCTGCTGAACGTAACACCCGCTGCAACTTGGCCTTGTCCTTGGTCGTTGCAGCAGGGAACCAGATGATGATGGAGTGGGTGAGGATGGACTCTATGATGGCTGTGTAAAACTGGACCATCATGGACCTCGGCAGCCTGAGTTTCCTCAGCTGCCGGAGGAAGAACATCCTCTTCTGGGCCTTCTTCGTGAGGGCCTCGGTGTTCCGAGATGGTCATGCCTAGAAAGCGGCATGACTCCACGGAGGCCACCGGGGTACCTCCCAGCGTGATGGGAGGGGGCAGGGCTGCTTTCCTACGGAAGTCCACCACCATCTCCACTGTTTTCAGAGCATTGAGCTCCAGATTGTTTAAACTGCACCAGCTCTGCAGCCCCTCGATCTCACCCCTGTAGGCAGATTCGTCCCCCCCGGAGATGAGGCCCACCAGGGTGGTGTCGTCTGCAAACTTCAGGAGCTTGACCGAGGGGTGGCGGGAGACACAGCTGTTGGTGTAAAGGGAGAATAGTGCTGGAGACAGGACGCAGCCCTGCGGGGAGCCCGTGCTGGTGGACCTGGAGCTGGAAATGCTCTTCCCCAGCTTCACCCGCTGAGACCTGTCAGTCAGGAAGTCCGTGATCCACCTGCAGGTGGAGTCCGGCACCTGCAGCAGGGATAGCTGGTGCTCCAGGATGTGTGGGAGGATCGTGTTGAAGGCCGAGCTGAAGTCCACGAACAGGATCCTGGCGTAGTTGCCTGCAGTGTCTAGGTGTTCTAGTACGTAGTGCAGAGCCATGTTCACGGCGTCCTCCGTGGATCTATTGGCTCTGTACGCGAACTGCAGGGGGTCCAGCACAGGATCCGTGATGAGCTTCAGGTAGGCCAGGACAAGGCGCTCCAGGACCTTCATGACGACAGAGGTCAGAGCGACGGGTCTGTAGTCGTTGAGGCCTGTGACCTTGGCCTTCTTGGGGACGGGGATGATGGTTGATGCCTTGAAGCACGCTGGGACGTGACACAGCTCCAGCGAGGCGTTGAAGATGTGGGTAAACACCGGGGCCAGCTGGTCGGCGCAGTGCTTCAGGACAGAGGGAGAGACGGAATCCGGACCAGCTGCCTTCCGGGGATTCTGCCTCTTAAACAGTCTGTTTACCTCTCTCACTGTGACAGAGAGAGGGGGTGGGGAAAGGGGGGTGGGGGTGGGCGGGGCGGGTTGAGGAGGGGGGAGGGAGGGGGGAGGGTGGGGGTAGCAGGAGGGACATTGGCCCCCCTGGGGGACGGGGGTGGTGGTTGTAGCCGGGGGGTTGGAGGGAGAGGGCGGGGGTGGGCGGGAACCTCTCTTTCTCAAACCTACAGTAGAACTCGTTCAGCTCGTTAGCGAGAGGGAGGTTGTCGGACATCAGCGGGGACTTGGGTTTGTAGTTGGTGATGGTCTTTAGGCCTTTCCAGACGGAGGCGGAATCCCCCTCAGAGAGCTGTTGCTGCAGCTTCTCCGAAAAGCGATGCTTCGCCTCCTTCACCGCTTTGGCGAACCTGTACTTGGCCTGCTTGACCTGGTCCACGTCCCCACTGCGCCTAGCCACCTCCTTCTCTGACCTCAGACTGAGTTGGGATGAAAACCAGGGCTTGTCGTTGTTGAAGGACTTCCTGGAGCGGAGGGGGACACACACCTCCTCGCCAAAGCTGATAAATGATGTAACAGTGTCTGTGTATACATCCAGATTGTTACCAGCCTCTGGCCCCGCCCACTCCACCAAGTCCTGGTCACAGCCTGCACTCTCCAACCAGGCGCAGAGTCGCTCACGTGCCTCACTGGACCACACCCTGAAGCGCCGTACAACAGGCTTTGAGAGTTTTAACCTCTGCCTGTAGCGAGGGATCAGGTGTATGAGGATGTGGTCACTGTAGCCCAGTGCAGCACGGGGGACAGAATGGTAGGCTTGACGAGCTGTACAGTAGCAATGGTCCAGAGTGTTCACCCCCCTGGTGGGACACGTGACTTGCTGCCTGTATATGGGGAGCGCCCGGCTAAGATTAGCCTGGTTAAAATCCCCCAAAACAACAACAAAACTGTCCGGGTAACTACGTTCCACACTCATCAATTGCTCTGCCAGTGTGTCTACTGCTGCGGTGACGTCAGCATCAGGTGGAATGTAGACACACGCGAGAATGAATGAGCTGAACTCGCGGGGGGAATAGAATGGACGGCAGAGGATGAATAGGGATTCTATAGCCGTGGAACAGTGTTTGTGGAGCACTGTCACCTCGGAACTCCAGCGCACGTTTACAAAGAACATTAACCCCCCACCCCTAGACTTGCTCACCGCCTCGAAGTCTCTGTCAGCCCGGAACGCGGAGAATCCCTCTAGCTCCACCGCCTCGTCAGGGACAGATGAAGATAGATGCGTCTCCGTGAACGCGAAGACAGCCGAGGAGTGGAAGTCGCTGTTCCTCGCAACGAGACACCGGAGTTCATCCATTTTATTGCAAAGGGAGTTCACGTTGCTCAGGAATATGCCCGGTAGTGGTGGTCGCGTCCCTCTCCGCCGAAGGCGAACCAAGCAGCCGGCTCTCCGACCTCGCTGCCTTCTGATCCACCTCACAGCTCTGGCGAAAAACGCGGTCCCCCTCACAAGCATATCCAGAATGTCCGTGGAACGGGTGAGTAGTTTGGGGAAGATGTCCGGTGGGGTTAAACCCCTCATGTGCAGTAGAACGTCGTTTGTGTACGACGTTAGGCAGGACACAGAGACACAGAACAGACAGAACACAACAAACTGTAGCGCCATAGCAGCCATGGACGGCGCCATCTTGGATCATGCATAAAAACTGTTGTAATTTTTGAATGGTAAAACCAATATGTACACAATTACCATCAAATAAAAGCTGAGCATCTCTACTTGTTTGGGGTGCAGAGCTTCAAAATGCTTCACTGTTCCATTACTTGTGCAGAGCGCTGTATGTTGAAAATGTATGTCTTTCAGTGACTAATCTACTTGTGTGTTTATCTGTGTGTGTGTGTGTGTGTGTGTGTGTGTGTGTGTGTGTGTGTGTGTGTGTGTGTGTAGGATGACGGTTCAAGTGTTAGGTGAGAGTGTAGAGCTGATATCTCATAGATTGTCAGTAAAGACAGAAGAAGAGTGTGAGAGAGCAGACAGCACACTAAGCCGGTGAGAACTCACACACATATGCAGTGCGCACGCACACACACACACACACACACACACACACACACACACACACACACACACACACTGAGTTTGTGAGAAATCACTGCTTTGAAACTTCCACTATCTCATCTGACCCACTGCCATGGGACTACCTAACGACTACCCTGTTTGTGTGTTCGTGCAAGTGTGTGTGTGCATGCATGCGTGCATGTGTGTGTGTGTGTGTGTGTGTGTTTACATCTGTATTTATGTGTCTGCGTGTGCATGCAAAGGGGACAGTCGGTGTCTGATGACACATCCTCAGAACTACAGAGGATGGCCACCATTGACCGGAGAGGCCTCAACTCCCAGAATTCCTTTCGAGGAAGAGGGGCCCTCTCCAGGTGGGTTGTCCCGTTTCTGTTGATAATCTGTAATAATCTTATTCTATTCACAAACTCTGATCAATCTGATCAGATTATAGTGTACATGGGTTGCCGGTGGCTCCCTCCTCCCTCTCTTTCCCTCTCACCCATATCACCCCTTTTCCCCTCCTCCTTTCTCTCTACCCCCATCCTCTCTCCCTCTACCTCCCTCACCCATCCTCCTCCACCTCCTCTCCCCCTTCCTGAACCCCCCATCCCCTTCCAGGCTGGTGAGTATGGTGGTGACTCTCAGAGAATGGGCCCATAAGAGTTTGGTTGAGGAGAACGAGCGACCCGATTCGTTCCTGGAGAGGTTCAGAGGACCGGAGCTACAGGCTCCGCCCAGCCGTGTCAGCCACACCCGAGTCGACGCCGCTGACACAGAGCGCACCGTGGACCAGAATGTCAGCAGACCCACGTATGCACAATGTCAACGCCACGACTGAATTTTCTTTATAAAAACCCCCAAAAACATCTTCCTTCATCTAGCACAACGACTGCCGATGGCCCCAGGCCAGAGCATAGATAACTTTTTCCTGCTTAGACTGGTGGATAGATGATTGACTTACTTAGTCAAATGTATTTGTTGTAAGTCGCTTTGGAATAAGGCGTCTGCTAAATGCCAGAAATGTCAATGTCAATGTCAATATAATGACTGTCTCTCATACTTCTTGGTCACTGTTGCTGTCACATGTCGCCTGCCAATAGCCAATATAGGACATCTCTCTATCTGTGTCTTTCTCTTTCTTTCTCCCTCTTCTCTCTCTCCTTTTATCTCTCATCTCCGTGCCATTGTTTCAGTACCTAACGAATACTATCTAGTCAATATCTAGTCAGTGTGCTTGTGTCTTTGTGTGTATGTGTGCATGCGTGTGTGTATGTATGTTTTCTACATTGACAGGAAGAGGACAGAGGTTAAGGTCCTGGCTCCTGCTGATAACCTGTACTACCACTGGCTGATTATCATTGCCATGGCCGTGCTGTACAACTGGTGCCTCCTGGTGGTCAGGTACAGTATTACACCCCTCAGTTTCCCCCCCAACCAGTGAATGAAATGGTTTGTCTCCTTAAATAACCCAGTAACCCTTAAATAGCATGTCTCTTCTGGACAAAATACCTCCATTTACCCATAACCCATGCTAAACAGCATAATCCATGGTAACCATGGTGACCCATAACAACATATGCATCTCTGTTTGCTAGTCTGGGATCCCATGTATTTGTGGTGATTTGGTTAGGGTGTGTGTGTGTGTGTGTGTGTGTGTGTGTGTGTGTGTGTGTGTGTGTGTTTGCGTGCGCTATAGGGCCTGCTTTGATGAGCTGCAGACCAGAGGTGCCATGGTGTGGCTGGTTCTGGATTACTTGTGTGACGGTCTCTACATCCTGGACATGGTGGTCAGACTGAGGACAGGTCAGAGGTCACACCCAGTCTGACCGTAATCCTACCCCAACTGACCGTGCTCGGACTGTTTGTAGTGAAGTTGCTCTTACCATAACGCTCCGTGACCTGACCATGCTGTGACCGCGGGTATCTCTCCTCTCCTAGGTTTCCTAGAGCAGGGCCTGTTGGTGAGGGACTTGGCTAAGCTACGGGACACCTACCTCCACACACTCCAGTTCAAACTAGACCTCCTCTCCATCCTCCCGACCGACCTAGCCTACATCACGCTGGGCATACACACACCCCTGCTCCGCTTCAACCGCCTGCTGCGTTTCAACCGTATGTTCGAGTTCTTCGACCGCACCGAGACCCGGACCAACTATCCCAACGCGTTCCGCATCTGTAATCTGGTCCTCTACATCCTGGTGATCATCCACTGGAACGCCTGTATCTACTACTCTTTCTCCAAGGCCTTGGGTCTAGGCTCCGACTCCTGGGTCTATCCTAACTCCTCTGACCCAGAGTTTGGCTCTCTGACGCGGGGTTACGTCTACTGCCTCTACTGGTCCACCCTCACCCTCACCACCATCGGAGAGATGCCGCCGCCCGTCCGGGACGAGGAGTTCCTGTTTGTGGTGTTTGACTTCCTGGTCGGCGTTCTGATCTTCGCTTCGATCGTGGGCAACGTCGGCGCCATGATATCCAACATGAACGCCACGCGGACGGAGTTTCAGAGCCGCATCGACGCCATCAAGCACTACATGCAGTTCAGACACGTCAGCAAGGACCTGGAGGCCCGTGTCATTCGCTGGTTCGACTACCTCTGGACCAATCAGAAGGCAGTGGACGAGCAGGAAGTGCTGAAGAGCCTGCCCAATAAGCTAAGGGCTGAGATTGCTATTAATGTACATCTGGAAACCCTGAAGAAGGTACACACACACACACACACACACACACACACACCTTGCATCTCCTCCTCACACACTCTCTCTCTCTCTCTGTGCAGGTGCGTATATTCCAGGACTGCGAAGCCGGCCTGCTAGTGGAGCTGGTATTAAAGCTGCGTCCGCAGGTCTTCAGCCCGGGAGACTACATCTGCCGTAAGGGCGACATCGGCAAAGAGATGTACATCATCAAAGACGGCCGCCTAGCGGTGGTGGGGGAGGACGGGGCCACCCAGCTGGCCGTGCTGACGTCGGGAAACTGCTTCGGGGAGATCAGCATCCTCAACATCCGGGGCAGCAAGATGGGGAACAGACGCACGGCCAACATCTGCAGCCTCGGCTACTCTGACGTGTTCTGCCTCTCCAAACACGACCTGATGGAGGCGCTCACCGAGTTCCCCCACGCCAGGCTGCAGCTGGAGCAGCGGGGGCGGGACATCCTGCTGAAGGAGGGCCTGTTGGAGGAGGCGGGCGTGTCCGGCCTGGCGGGGGAGGGGCTAGAGGAGAAGGTGGAGCGGTTGGAGGCGTGTCTGGACCGGCTGCAGACCCGCCTGGCGCGGCTGCAGAGCGAGTACGCCGCGGCGCAGATGAAGGTGAAGCAGAGGATGACGGCGCTGGAGCGCAGCGTGACCGTGTTCCCCACGGGGAGCGGCTTCCTGTCTGACGTCGACGGCAACGAGAGCACCTGGGGAGACGGGGGGCGCAGCGAGATCAACATCCAGCTCTGAGTTACCATCGCTGCTATGGACACCAACAACAGTCTCCATCACTATTGGCGACCGATATTCACCTTCATCATACATACCAGCAACAGCCACTGTCACCATGGAAACCTTCAGCCTTCATCATAGAGGCTATACAACACATCACTTGTGGAGCAGTGCTGACACAGGCGTCTTTACCAAGCATCTGGTTACCATGGTTATATCAGTATTACAAAGCATTGAGATGGGACAGTTCTGGTATTTTTGCCACCATAATGCGAAATTTGAAACACTTGGGTATCCAAGAACCATAAAAGAGTTTAACTAAAAGGAAAAAGGGAAACAGCTCAAAGCAATATCTGAATATATTGACAGATTTTGTCAATCCTACATCTGAAGCTCTATGTCTATACACACAGTGATGTGCAACGTGTAGGAAAATGTGATTTAAACATGTGACAATGTGCTGAATGTTTCTATGTTGAACAGTTTTTTTTTTTTTGACTAATGTCTATTAGTTCAATAAATAGTTGCATTGTTTTAAATGTTTCAACTTCTTTCAAAGCTTTCTATGAAATGATTGTTTCAAAGAAGGCCTTGCCATCATGGTTGGACATGGAAGGACCATAGCTCCCATTGAGGACACACAGAGGACATGACCATGGTAGTTTTGAGCCATATTGAAACTACTCCGATGAAATGACTTCTGATGAATATAGTCAACTCTACAGTTTGGCTAATCCTCTCTCTCACTCTCTCTCTCATTGCACACATCACATACAGTGAACTTAAACGCACACGCACTGCTGAGGTTGACACTTGCGGTAAACCGGCCCTAAGGCCTGAAACACACCAGACGCTTGTGTACACGCAGCGCGTGTGCGTGGCGGAACTGCTGCTGCTCTCACGCTTGCAGCTTCCAAACAGGCTGCGTGTCTTCTGTGGCTCTAATGGCGGAGCTGCTACTGCCAGCTCTATCTTTGTACATTGAGTTTTGCCTCCGTGACACGCAGAAAAAAAAGACAAAAGTCCTAATCTCTAGATGGTGTGTCATGGCAGCCAGCATGAGACATGCTTGAGACACTCCCCTCACGTGGGCTGTATGGCTGCTACTTTTTCACCAGACCCAGTCACATTTCTATTCTATTTTCTATTTGTTTCTATTATATTGACCTCTGTAGTGCCGGAGGAAAAAGGAAAGACGTAGGCAACGTAATGATAACTGTTTAATCAAAATAACAACTTGTACTCTCAGTACAGGACCAGAAAATAGATCACCAAAACTGTTGTGTCTAAACAGGAAGTTGCAACGTTAATAATCCTCCCCTCTGCCCCTAGTGCCAGAACTGGTTCCCTCCCACTACACAACCAACAGTAAGAGGAGAACATGAACCCATAATGTAGTCACTACACCAGCCCCCCCAGTGTTCACCTCAATATTGGAAATCCTCACGGCGAGGAGGGCGTATGGCCCGGCCCCTACGATCGTAGGTAAAGTCAGGAGGTGCGGGAGGAGGTGTGACATCGCCCATCACGTCCTCCTGCAGGGAAGGATGGGGGGCAGTGACGACCGGGGGCTCGCGAGCTGCGGGGGGTTGTCGGGGTCGGAGGGGGGAATGGCCAGGGCGCGGCAGGGGAGGTAGGACTGGAGGCCGGCCTCTGCGCGGTGGCAGGGCCAAGTCCAGGGGCAGTTCAAGGTCCAAGTGGGCCGGTTTGAGGCGATCAACGGACACACACTCAGGCCTACCCCCCATGTCAACCATGAAGTTCTTGGCTCCGGCCTCGATGACACGGAAAGGCCCGTCATAAGGAGGACGTAGTGGAGTCCTGTGGCCATCATGACGAATGAAAACGAACCTCGCTGAGTGCAGCTCCGGGGGCACCCTCGAAGTAGGGACACCATGCTGCGTAGTCGGGACCGGGACGAAGGTCCTGGCGCTGTCCAGCAGGGAGGCGCGCTGAGCGGCGGCGGACCAGGGCTCCGTTGACTTGGGAATGAAGTCACCGGGGACCCGCAGCGGCTGTCCAAACACCAGCTCAGCGGACGACGACTGGAGGTCCTCCTTAGGCGCTGTCCTGAGCCCCAGCATGACCCACGGCAGCTTGTCAAGCCAGTCGCTGTCCGTGAGGCTGGCTCGAAGGGCGGCCTTCATGGATCGATGGAAACGCTCACAGAGCCCGTTCGCCTGCGGGTGATAGGCGGTTGTGCGGTGGAGCTTGACCCCCAGATTCTCCGCCACCGCTGCCCACAGCTCTGAAGTAAACTGTGAGCCACGGTCAGAGGAGAGATCAGCAGGGGTGCCGTAGCGGGAGACCCACACCGCGATGAACGCCCGGGCCAGGTCGGGGGCTGTCGTTGAGGAGAGCGGAACTGCCTCCGGCCAGCGAGTCGTCCTGTCCACCATGGTAAAGAGATAGGTGTATCCGTGCGAGGGGGGCAGCGGCCCTACCAGGTCCACGTTTACATGATCGAACCTCCGCTCAGGCACAGAGAACTGCTCCAGGGGGGCCTTGACGTGTCGATGCACCTTGGCGCGCTGGCAGGCGATGCACGTGTCTACCCAGGCCCTCACATCCCTCTTGAGCCCATGCCAGACGAATTTCTCTGACACCAGCCGTGAGGACGGTTTCCTACCAGGGTGAGACAAGCCGTGTATCGCCTCGAAGGCGGGGCGCCTCCAGTTGGCGGAGACCACCGGTCGTGGCTGACCCATGGAGACGTCGCACAGGAGCGTGGCCCCTGCGTCACCGAAAACCACCTCTTCTAGGCGCAGTCCTGTGTCCGACAACTTGAGAGCCTGGACGGCGGGGTCGGCGGCCTGGTCTGCAGCCATGCGCGCGTAGTCCAAACCCAGTTGGACCGCACCAACCACCGCCCTGGAGAGACAATCCGCGACCTGGTTGGACTTCCCAGCAACGTGCTGGATGTCTGTGGTGAACTCGGATATGTAGGCGAGCTGGCGCTGTTGGCGGTCGGACCACGGCTCCGCCACCTTGGACATGGCGTGCGTGAGTGGCTTGTGGTCCACGTAGGCCGTAAACTCGCGGCCCTCCAGTAAAAAACGGAAGTGTCTGACAGCAAGCCACAGCCCGAGGAGCTCCCTGTCGAATGTGCTGTACCTTTGCTCTCTGGGAGACAGCTGGCGGCTGAAGAATGCAAGAGGCTGCCAGGCGTCCCCAACCCACTGTTCGTACACCGCTCCCACAGCAAAGTCAGAGGCGTCCGTGGTGAGAGCAGTGGGTGCCGAGGGCGAGGGGTGGGCCAACATGGCAGCGCGGGCCAGGGCCGCCTTGGTGTCCTGAAAGGCTTTGACACGCTCCGCCGTCCAGTCCACCGGCTGCTTCAGAGTCTTGCCCTTCTGGGCATCGTACAGAGGCCGCAGGATGTGAGCGATGTGGTGGAGGAAGCGATAGTAGAAGGTTACCATCCCGATGAACCCCTTGAGCTCGCTGATTGTGCTGGGGCGCGGGAAAGCAGCGACAGCTTCCACCTTCGAGGGGAGGGGGGTCACCCCCTCTGCGGAGACCCGGTGCCCGAGAAAGTCGATGGTGTTCCGTCCGAACTCACACTTCGCCGGATTGACAATCAGCCCATGTTGGCTGAGCCGTGTGAAAAGGGCCCGGAGGTGGGACAGGTGCTCCTCCTCCGTGGTGCTTGCGACGAGGATGTCATCCAAGTAGACGAAGAGGAATGGTAGGTCCCGGAGCACCGAGTGCATGAGGCGTTGGAAGGTCTGCGCCGCGTTCTTCAGGCCGAACGGCATCCGCAGAAACTCGAAGAGTCCAAATGGCGTGATTACGGCCGTCTTAGGGACGTCCTCGGGGTGCACCGGCACCTGATGGTACCCCCGTACCAGGTCCACTTTGGAGAAGAAGCGTTTGCCTGCCAGGTTCGCTGAAAAGTCCTGGACATGTGGGACCGGGTAGCGGTCAGGCTTGGACGCGTCGTTGAGGCGGCGGTAGTCCCCACATGGGCGCCACCCGCCGTCTGACTTAGGGACGATGTGCAGGGGAGACGCCCAGGGGCTGCTCGAGCGCCGAACGATGCCCACCTGCTCCATATGCGCAAACTCCGCCCTGGCGATGGCCAGCTTCTCCGGGTTGAGGCGCCTGGCCCTGGCGTGGAGGGGAGGCCCCTCGGTCTCGACGTGGTGCTCCACTCCGTGTTTCACCGTGGGCGCGGAGAAGGTGGGCTTGGTAAGGTCGGGGAATTCGGCGAGCAGCCGAAGGTACTGGTCACTTTCGGCGAGCGTATTGGACCACCCGCTGTAGACCGCCTCCCCCTGCGTACAGGCGAAGGAAGCGAAAGTCTGTGAGTTGACCAGGCGCCTGTTCCCCACGTCCACCAACAGGTTGTGGGCGCACAGAAAATTCGCACCAAGGAGGGGAAATGTGACAGCCGCTATGACAAAATCCCACGAAAAGCATTGCCCTCCGAAGCACACGTCCACCGCCCTAGTGCCATAAGAGCAGATAGGTGTGCCGTCCGCGCCTGCCAACTGCGGACCACGCTCCTCCTTCGCCACATCCGATCTCTCTGCCGGAATGATGCTCCACTGGGCACCTGTGTCACAAAGGAAACTGCGACCAGAGGCGGTGTCTTGTATGAAGAGCAGCCTGTTGGTGACGCCAGCGCTCAGGGCCACTACTGAGTGCCGGCCCCGCCGTTTCCCGTCGGTCCGAAGGTGCAGGGTGAGCGGCACCGTTTGGCCTTGGCGCCAAAAGTGGCGTGGTAGAAACAATGGCCCGCAGCGTTACCCTGCTGGCCAGAAGGTCTGGCGTCATCCTTCGCTCTCCTGCGACGGTCGGGTGGCGGGGCGGCCGCGGGAGCGAGCAGGTCGGGGGACCGTTGAGGCATGGCCAAGACGAACCGGTCCGCCTCCCTGGCCAGGGCGCGGGGCTCCATGATGGCGGTGTTGGCCAGCGCCATCCTAACTTGAGCTGGCAATGTGCGCATGAACAGCTCTGTGAAGAGGATCATGGGGTCTTCTGTACCGAGCAGGTTTAGCATCCTCTCCATGCGCGCAGAAGGCCTCTCGTCACCCAAGTCCGACATGGCAAATAGGCGACGCACCCTCTCCGCAGTGGACAGTTCAAATGTCTCTAGAAGCAGGGCCTTGAGGCGCTCATATTTGTTCGTCGTCGGGGGAGCAGACAAAAAACCTACCACTCGAGCTGCGGTGGAGCTGCCCAACATTGCCACAGCATGGTTGTACCGGTCGTCGTCGTCATCGATGTCACTTTTGTTGAAATGTGCCTCTACAATAGCAAACCATGCAGCAGGCGTTGAGTCCCAGAACTCTGGTAGCTTGAGAGTGGGAGTGTGCGCACCACGCGTTACCCTGACAGGGGATGGTGATGGCTGCCGCTGGTTTGAACGTCTTCCTCGCCCGGACATTTTGCAGGATTGTAATGTTCGTTCGCTGGTTTTTGTACACAATTACGTTAACAAAAATCCACGTCGGGGTCACCAGTGTAGTGCCGGAGGAAAAAGGAAAGACGTAGGCAACGTAATGATAACTGTTTAATCAAAATAACAACTTGTACTCTCAGTACAGGACCAGAAAATAGATCACCAAAACTGTTGTGTCTAAACAGGAAGTTGCAACGTTAATAATCCTCCCCTCTGCCCCTAGTGCCAGAACTGGTTCCCTCCCACTACACAACCAACAGTAAGAGGAGAACATGAACCCATAATGTAGTCACTACACCTCAGTATTTGCTAATGTAAGGCTAATGCAGACACACACACACAGATAAAGTACACGGCATAAACGCAAAGACACACACACCTCCAGTATACCTGTTTCACACAACAGTTTTTTTTATTAACTATTAACATGGCGAGAAAATAGTCAAAGGTACACTAGGCAGCTCAGTTTGCTAAGTGGCAAGGTTCAGGACAACCATGTGTAACTGCTACTAACAATGATAGGCATTCAATGAAATCATATCAAATTAATGAAATTTGAAAAAAGAGAGACAAATAATAATATGAAAATGTCAAGAAATACAAGCGCAATAACTAATGCTCACTTATGTTAATTGTGGGACATATATGCATCCGGCAAACACCCTATGTTCCTCTCCTGTTCCTGATCAGCCCAGCAGCTGTGTCTCCGGAGCAACACCGTGCCCTCAGCCGAGGGACTCGAATCTCGCTTCACTTTACAGGTAAAGCAGCTTCTCAATCTCCATTATGGCTAAAACCTAAAGCAACCAGAGATAATCTACTTCGAAGACAACAGCCTACAGGCTGGGGGATTCAGTGTCCCAATTTCCCAGAGAGAACTGGTTTGTTGAAAACCTCTTGGTCTCAACTCGTTCTCTTCAGGGTGGAATTGCCTATTGAGATGCCCCTCAATAGCTCTTCTTATACTAACACCTGGCCCAGAAACTTGCCATTTCCCTCTCAGCCTGGGAAAGCCTCGGGAATGTCCATCTGAACTTAGGTGAACTCCCTTGCTGAACAACTGTCCTCAACAAACCTCAGCTCAAGAGTGTAGTTCCTCTTTCTCTATACTTTCCCTCAGTCTTGGTTACATTTCAACCGTAATCAACATTTAATACATAGTCCAACATAAGAATACATATTTCAACATGAATCAGTACTTGAATTACAAGATGAATTGAAGATGAACATCCAGTGTAGTTAATCAACATGTGCTAAACGCCCCTCAAATCCTTGTTCACGTTCATATTCAGTTCAATACATACTGTATTCACCATTAAATCAACCTTGAGTACATTCTGTACATATTTGATTATGGTTACATAGTTGCAATATAACTGGTTACATTATATTGGTTAGTTCTGTATTCTTAACTGGTCACATTATATATCGATTAGTAAACAGTCAATACTTAGTATAGTGATTTCTTTGGATTAATATCTGATTATATGTCATTGGTTTTGACTGATTACTTTGTTGGATTACTGTGAATTACTATAAATGTGTTGCTTCCAAATATATATATGGAAAACATCCAGGTTACCACATTGTGTTTATCTAAACACTGGTCTCCTGCATTTGCTGCCTGCGAAAGCTCGTCACCATTGTTTTCATCTCCTTGTCGTTTTTGAGATCACCTAGATTCAGGGATTTTTTTACAATTGGATCAGTCCCAGTACCCAGCCTGAAAAACAGAAGACAGTTGAGTGCCACATCTTCCATCAAATCAACTCAAACAGGTCAATCTAGATTTAAAAAACGGTCAACTAGTGGTAAGAGGAAATTACTACTGTGCTGGACCAATGTTTTTTTAAGGTTTTAAAGTTCATTGTCAAAGAAATTCTTACTCATTGTCATTCACTTCTTCTACTACATTTTGACAAGCCAATGGCGCTGGCCACACAAATATTGAATATCCATCAGAAACAGAAAAAAAGGTTGTCTATGGTGCTCATACAATGGAGACGACAGGCATTTTTTACATGTATCAGAACATATTTTTCATGCAATTCATCAGTCTCCGGGACCAAAGTTGGAGTCTGAGGCAATAGCAACACAGATGTCATGAAAACTGTATTGAGCCAATGTTTTATATGAGGCTCATATTGTACAGTATGTTGGCAGACACCAGAGACAACAGCTGGTGTCATTTTGCCATATGTCATTTTGGTGTAATTTTTGTGTATAAAAAGTTGAAATTAGTTAAATTCATCAATTTGTGTGGTCAGGCCTGAAGCGTCAGTTTTTGGTAAACAACCCTGTTGATGTCTATCCCAGTGCTGCACTTGGAACAATAAGGAACAATAAGATAACAACAATATTTTGCATCAAGTCCAAAATGTATTGCACTTTTAATGTGTTATTAATAAGCATTTATTATGCTATATAATATGTTACGGCTAGTTTATCATGTCAATGTACAATTATCATGCATCACTACTAATACAGGTGAATGATCAACATACATACTTACAGATTTTTCTCAATGGCACTTCGCTCAAAAATGGTTCCATATTTGGTTTTCACTGGGTCAACATACATTCTTTTGGTTAATGGGCAAATAAAGTTACTGGGTATAAAATTGTCTGCCAACTCTTGACCAACCAATTTCTGTAGTAAAAGTAAAAAAGACAATACAAGAATATTGTATGGTTAGTATATTGTACCATGAATACACTGTTACACAGAAGTGCTTTCAATTCCAACAAATATAATATACAAATATACAAAACGTATAAATATTATGTCAACAGTTGTGTCAAATATATACATGTTTTTACTATTGTATTTTAGGGGAGTAATTTCAACAGATAAATTAATAAATCATATAAAAACATACGTAATTACATAAGTAAATATAAAGCAAGCAGCAATGGGGCGTGTTCCCCCATAACCATAAATGGGGTGAGATTGACAGACACGGGGTAGATCTACAGACATTTTAGATTGACAGATAGGGGGTAGACCTACAGACAGGTTGTAGATTGACAGATAGGGGGTAGACCTACAGACAGGGGGGTAGACCACTCACCTAATATGGGCCAAGTTGATATACTAAGCTATGATATTATGAAGTACCCTAGGACCACAGGCCTGTAAGGTACCAGTCACCTAATTATGGTCTGATATACATAGGCTACTATGCTATGGTGATAATACACTAAGCGTAAATACGAAAATGAATTGTGGATTAACCTTCCCCAGTTAATGACCATGTTGTATAGTTTATATCAAGCATTTCACTACTTATAATGTGCTTACACTATATTCTGCAAGCCTAGCATAGTATGCCACCCCCATATGACTGAATCAGGTAAAGCGGTCATGAGAAGATTCGTTTTTTTATTTATTTTTTTTATCCCTTTTTCACCCAATTTAGTATCCAATTATACCCAACCTAGTGTCCAATTATCCCCTGTCGCCTATTGCGTAGGATCGGCCGCACGCGCACCCCGTGGCCGGCAGCCCAGATGAGAGAGCCGATAGACTAGCTACCGGCCCCTCGAGCCCAACACTGTTATTCCGGCACCAGACGGGGGCGGTGTTGCGCGACGGATCCTTATCCGGAAATAGCCTATACCACCCTCGGGAGCGGCCGTCCAATATGCTGCTCCCCGTGGGCCCCGGCCATATCCGGGTCTGGCGAGACCGGGTTTCGATCCCAGTCCCCAGTGGGCAGCTTGCACCAGAGACTGATGCTTAGACCGCTGCGCCACCGCGGGGCAGAAGATTAGTTTTTAAGCACTATATTAGCATTAGCCTTAGCTTTTAGCCAAAATGGTCAAATTTCAAAGGCCTGTTTTTTGAGATATCTGGAAATGCTTCAACATGGTAACACATTGTAGTGCCAAGATGCATTGTTAATCAGACATGGGAGGTATATGTTTTCAATATATTTATAGAGTATGTTAAGAGATATGAACCAGAGTAAAGTTGTCTGTGTAGGCTATTTGTGAACGATATATAATGTTAAGCTGAATGGAATCAATATACAGCATAGAGGCAATGACAATGTTAGTGAATGAGTGAAGCAGTGTTTCCTCTACATGCATTTCATCGTGGCGGACCGCCATTCAGATTTCTCAACCCCAAAAAAAAAAAAAGATTTAGGCCGCTTTTCAGACCTTCACAGCGCTAGACACACCCACAAGCGCTGAAACTGGACCAGTCCGTGTGTGTCGCGAGTATTGAACTTGAGGCTGCGTTCGTAAATTCGCTCTGAGAGCCCCGGAGCGCACACTGGGTTCAACGTCATAAAGGGACCAAGTCATTTGATTGGACAAGAGGCATTCCGTGAGTGCTGATCAGATTTCCAGAGCGTATTTACGAACGCGCCCTGGCTGTCACCCGAACACCGCGAACTAGCGTAGTGTAGTGTAGTATAGGATGCGTAGTGTAGTGTAGTGTAGGATGGAGAGAGAGAGGAGAAGCCTCTCTATGTGTTACCTATGTCCAGTGTACTAGAACCACTCTAACAGGAGTGTTTGTCCGTGAATAACACCGGCTATGCCCGGGGTAGAAACACAAGACTATAGCTGGATAAGGTCTACAGGTCTACACGGTCATTTTAAGCCGTCGACCAGCCCTCTACGACCACGGGAAGTCATGTTAAAAGTGAAGATACTTCTGTTAAACTAAGCTAAGCTAAACATCGCTAATCGCTAACTCCCTCCTGGGCTTAAAGTGACAAGTAATAACGTTGTGAAAAAAAACGTCAGATCAGTGTTTTTGTTTTTATTGACAACGGAATTACATGCTGGAAAAACATGCAGACACAGACAATAAGAGACACACGGGAGAAGTACAGGAAAACATTTTATTTTTTTGGGCCATCCTCGAGTTTTGGCTGAAATTACGTCGTTGTTTTGAGCGCGCGTGCACTACCCGCCACCATTGTAAAAATTCCTGGAGGAAACACTGAGTGAAGCAACATCAAATAAAGAGTCACTAGAAAGGGAATTTGTGAACAAAGTTATAACTGGGAATGGGATGAAAATTATTATTTTTAGCATTTTCTTCAATATCTTTAAATGGATCTCTCATCCTTTAACACCCTAGAGAGAGACATGCACCACACATGTTCATATACAATTTCTGACCAATCTGACTTACAGTTGATTTTAAGTAAATTTGTATTAAGTTTGGCGAAATGTTCCACCTGCAGAAAAATCCATCATGGCGGATTATGGGTTCTTGATTATGGGTTCTTGAGGCAAATATGTTCCCCATGAGGAAAGACATACAATATGTACCAAGTTTCATACAACGGGGTAGAAATGCCAGCATTATGAAGTTACTTGATTTTCTATGTGTTATTATAGCGCCACCTATGTTCTAATCATGGTAATTATTTCTGGCATTGTTACTGATGCTCTCTAGTGGCATACACATTTATAGCATTTTGTTTTTCAAATATTATTTGTTGTTAAATGTTATACATTTGGCCAAATGTTGCACCTGTAGAAAATCCATCATGGCGGACCTTATGGGTTCTTGGGGCAAATATGTTCCCCATGAGGAAAGACACATAATGTACCAAGTGTAATACATTTTCATCCAACGGATGCCATAGCGCCACCTATGGTCTAATCATGGTAATTCTTTCTGCCATAGTTACTGATGCTCTCGAGTTGTGGCATGCAAATTCATAGCATGTTTGGTCAGGGACTTTGAGCTAGACTCCCGCTAGAGAGATTGAGATAAAAAAGAAAGAAAGAAAGGAAACAATGTCCACAAAGGCAACACAATTTTGCATCTCACCCATTGAAACAGCAACTCAACAACATTTCAAAACCAAAGTTCTTTCACCTTCTCCATGTCATCCATTGAATTTCCAGCGATTTCCTCAGTGTTCTTCTTGGCTTCTTGTTCATACATTTCTCTACTAGTCATGAACTCCTCTGCCAAAATACTTTAAGAATGGAACACATTTATTATTATTTACAAACATTCATTTAGGCATAACATGTCAGTGCATCAACAATTTAGAAAAGCAGGGGTCTCCAATTCTAGTCTTGCATAGCTTCTTGGTGTGTAGCCAAGTTTCAGCACAGCACTAACAAATCTGATCTAAAATCTGAGCCAAAATGAAGACCATAGTTGATTGTTTGAAACAGGTGTATTAGTGCTTAGATGGAAGAAATGCCTGCACACCGAATAGTTCTGCAGGGACAGTTTGTTTAGCTTTATCAAATGTAATCAAGACAAATATCCTTTGCAAAACAGACATTTAAAATAACCACCACCAACCTGTCTAGTGGGTCTTCAGGCTCAGGAGCAATGAGCAGTCCAAACACAGCATCCAGGATCTCTCTCATGGTGATGTGAGCAGAGTAGTTTCGGTCGAAGATATTGTGACAGACACGGCCCACACTGTTGACATTGCAGTGGTAAACCTTTATAAACATTAAGGAATTGTACTAAACTTTGGCTGCCCAAAAACTACCCAATGCCTGCCAGTGCAAACAATTGCAGCAGAGTGGATTTAGTTCCGCCATCAGGGGATATGCTGTACTTCAGAAATGAATTTCATTGAACAGGTACATTGAAATGTTTGCTTTGGTGCAACATACGTTATAGCAGCAAGGCATGTAGGAAATGTAACCTGTATGCAAGGCAAGGCAAGTTTATCTGTATAGCACATTTCATACAACAGGGACAATTTAAAGTGCTTTACACACATTACTAAAAAATAAAGCAAGAAGGGCATAGTAAGAATATAAAAATTACAATGAATAAAAGCAAAATAGAGTAAATAGATAAAACATTTAATAAGACATTAGTTAATGGATAAAATACATTGATCGAAGTGTTTGTGTCATAATATGTGTCATAACTGCTGCAAAACATGAAGGTTTTTAGCTTATATTTAAATATTTTTAGGGTTTGGGCCTGTCTGATTTCTTCAGGGAGTTTGTTCCAGGAGCATGCGGCAGCATGACTGAAAGCTGCTGCACCGTGTTTTGTTTTTACTCTTGGAATGATTAGCTGATTAGTCTTAGCTGACCTTAGGGGCCTTGCGGGAATATATGGTGGGAGATCTGATATGTATTTTGGTCCAAGACCATTTTGTGATTTGTATGCAATTATGAGTACTTTGCATTCAAGAGAGACTGTTAGCCAGTGTAGGGATCTCAGGATTGGTGTAATGTGTTCAAACTTCTTCGTTTTTGTTAGGACCCTAGCAGCGGCATGCAGTCTAAGCTGCTGTCATTGATAATTATAAATAGTGTCTTCATGTGTTCATTTGCATAGAAGGATACGGGTGTGACAAAGCGTACAAGTGGTGGTTTCACAGGGTAATCATCACCAAACTGGCAGTACAGCTCAAAGGTTCCATTCTCGTATGGTGTGTCAGGGGGACCTTGCATGAGAATCTTCCAGAACGCTGAAAAGATTATGAAATTAGACACAGGGGTTACCAGTTTGTTTGATACTACATCATGCAGATTCATTAAAATGACAACTAGTCTTCTGGGTGGGTTGGCACACAGTTTGTGGGTGCACCATAATCTAGTACCATTTATGTATAGCTAGTGATTCAACATCCAGCCACAGTTATGACTATTGCAATCCCCCGTTGCAAAAATTCACTTACTGAAGTCTGTCTCTGACGGATAAATGGTGCAGAACGGATGTGGGTCACAATGCAGGCTCTTCAGCTCTTCCAAGATGCGTTTGTCCTTCTCCTTAAAGCGATTACTCTTGGACTCCAAGATCTTCTTCTTCAATGCACTATTTAGTCAAATATTTATAAATAAATATTTTATCAAGAATTCTTGAAAATAGTTGTGAAAATCATGTAGATGATAAGTAGCAGTAAACATAAAATCAGTTACTTCTGTGTCACAGTCACTTTGCCATTCAGCTGACTTGGCAGAGCAACCTCTGGCTTCTCATCATAGCCAATGCTGGCAAAGAGAGGTAAAACACTCTGGTAAGGGAAACAAATGAGTGTGACTCATTATTACAATCAGTAACTTCCATAACAGTTAATCAATTCAAATAAGTGATTTCAATTGCATTCTGTGCAGTCAATTCTACCTTGCTTGTAATAGAGGATGGGTCCAATTTCCTCTTGGGTTTCCTCATCTCCAGAGAAAGAACTGTTTCCATTTCGAAGAGCTTAAGGCCAGCTTTGATAGTCTCTGGTTTGAAACAACACCCTCCTACAATCAAATAAGTGGATTCAGTTAGATTTGAGGAAACAGTAAATAATTGTGTATACAATTCAAAACTGACCCAGGTTTACATGTTAGGTACAATAACCCCATGAGGAGGTAAACGTCGTACCTGTTGCATTGCTGATCGCATGCAGCACTTTGTTTTCCACCTTTCCCACAATAATGGCATCAACAATAATGTCAGAGCTCATCAACTTGGTTGTAACAGCAACTGGGTCTGTCACTGACCTAAGGTATGATTAAGAAAATCTCAGTCAAACAATACTGTTAATTGATTCTCAATTCACTGGGGGAAAAAGGGCTACAATTACATTTTCACTGCATCAATCAGAACCACTCCTTGAATTATTCATAAGGTACAGCTGGAAAATGTATCTTATCTTATTTGATGCTCTTGAATTCATCAAAATGAACTAAAATCTTTGGTAAAACTACAGAAAAAGGTGACACTTTGACACATAATAACAGAAGTTATGAAAAAAGTTCAGGAAATACTGAACCACAGAGATTCAGCTTAGCATATTCACAGAATTTGTAGTGCCAATTGAAAAATTGCCACATTATACTCATATATTATTATACAAAATATATTTGGCTTCTGTTTTGCATTGCTGGATATGGATGTAATTGGTGACACTATCAAGCAGTGTCATTAAGAGGCATCTTTAGGAGGCAACCAAAGTGTGTCCATCTTTTACCCAACTTAAACAATTATTTGTAGAAGTTTCCCAGGCATAGCATTTCTGAGGGTAGTCTTAATGTACCGGTACTCTTTGACTGTATATAAAAGGGTATTGTGACAGAACGTATTGTATATGTTATTAAATAATAAAGCAATTTTTCATGTTTCATTATGACATTTTGAATACTTTGCCTGATTGATTTATTGTTTTTTTGGCAATCAGAAAATTGGGCCAAAAAGTATTCAATAGTTTAGTTTTACCCAAGATCATTCCCGTCTGTGAGACATATAATGCGAAGTCTGCAGTCTGGAAATTGTGTCTTGACTTTGTCAAGCTCGGCTATGCCATGGCTCAGGGCATCATACAGTACAGTGCATCCCTCTGCCTGAATACTGTGTATGTATTCCTGTACAGGGAAAGTGCCAAAATGTTAGACGGATTACCTGGTACATTGGAGATGCAAGCTATTAACACATTATTGTTACGGCTGGGCCGTCACACACGCCCTCCCCCGCCCCCACAACCCGAGCACAGCGTGCTCTCCGCCGCAGGTGAAGCTCGTTCCCGGTGATTGGAGGGTTATCCAGCCACAGTCAAACCCACACACCTGTCTCCACTCCCCAATCAACCCTCTGGCTACATCTACCCTGGACTCCCTTCAATCATCGTCAGTTCTTCCCTAAGAATGACCTGGCAAGTATCCGCTGTGATTAGTTATGAACTTTGCTCTTGTGCCTATTCTTGTGATTCATTGATATCTTGTGTACTGGCCTACCGTGGAGACTTACCCTGCTTTCCTGTTCCTCCACAGCCTATGCCAACCACTACCGCCATCCCGCCAGGTTGAAACCCCCAGCCCGCCAGGCTGAAACCTCCGGACTCATCATCTGTGTTTCCACCCACCTGCACTGTAAATAAATACCCTACGGGGCTAACACTATATTCTGCCTCCGGTGTCGTGTCCTTGAGCTCCCTCGCCCCCGTGTCATAACAGAAGAACTGACCATGCAATTGGGCTCAGACGACACGAAGGACCGGACACCATCTCCCACCCCTGGATCCGGCCCGACGGCTATCCAGATCCTCACGGAACACACTCACCTCCTCCAGGCGGCCGCTACAGCGTGCCAGGCCCTGAACACTCGCCTGACAACCCAGGAGGCTAACCAGGAGCACCGCGCCACCCAGATGCAGCACCTCATCTCTACGACCCAAGCGCTTACAGCACAGGTGGCCGCGCTCGCAGCCTTTGCCCCCCCCCCTGCTCTCCCTGACCCTGCCCAGCTACCGGCACCACCTACTGGACAGCCACGGGAGCCCCACCTAGCCAGCCCCCGCCCCTTCGACGGAGCCTTCGCCCAGTTCCGAGGCTTCATCCTCCAATGCGAGTTGGTGTTCTCGCATCAGCCCAGCCAGTTCTGGTCGCCGGCAGCCCGGGTGGCGTTCATCACCAACCTCACCACCGGCGACGCCCTGAATTGGGTCCAGGCCACCCTCTGCGCCCGCCCTGACCTGTTCGGTGACTACGCTACCTTCCTCACGGAGTTCAAGAGGGTTTTCGACCACCCCACTGCAGGACAGGAGGTCGGGGCGCGACTGATGTCACTCCACCAGGGGAACCGGACCGCGGCGGCCTACTCTACCGAGTTTCGCACCCTGGCAGCCGGAAGCGGATGGAATGACAGGGCACTGCGATCTGCTTTCCGCCAGGGGCTGAGTGAGGCCATCAAGGACGAGCTCGTCCGGGACAGACCCGCCGCCCTGGACGAACTAGTGGCCCTAGCCATCGACGTTGACGAGCGCTCCCGGGAGCGTCGGAGAGAGAGAGGGCGCTACCAGACCAGCTCGCCACGCCCCCAGGACCCTATCGTCACAGCCAACCCCTCCTCCGCACGGGAGTCGACCTACACCCCATGCACTGGCGAGGAGCCGATGCAGCTTGGTCGAGCCCGCCTCACCACGGCGGAGAAGGAGAGGAGAAGGGCCCAGGGCCTGTGCCTCTACTGTGGAGAGAAAGGACACCTCCGTGACACCTGCCCGTCCCTATCAAAAGGGGCAGGCTCACCCGAAGGGGGAATCCGGGTGAGCCGTGTCTCTCAATCCCCACCTACCACCAGCCCAGCCAGGTTCTCTGTCACCCTCTCCTGGCAGGGGCAGAACCTCACGGTCGAGGCCATTATTGACTCGGGAGCAGACGAGAACTTTATGGACGCCCAGCTGGCCCGCTCAGCTGCCGTTCCCCTCGTTGCCCTCGAGACCCCCCTCTCCGTCTCAGCCCTAGACGGACACAGCCTGGGGCCTCTCACCCACCGCTCTACACCCCTCTCCTTGACCGTCTCTGGGAACCATGTGGAGGAGATCCGGTTTTACATCCCCCAGACTAGGGCTGCACGATTAATCGATTTTAAATCGAAATCGCGATTTGAAATGATGCGATTAGCTAATCGCAAAGCCTGCGATTTGCCTGCGATTTTTTTTTTTTTTTTTTTTTTTTTTTTTTTTTTTTTTTACTATTTAGCAGACGCTTTTAATCCAAAGCGATTTACAATTACGAATTACAGGGACATTCCCCCTGGAGTAACTGAGGGCTAAGTGCCTTACTCAAGGGCACACTAGTAGTGGTGTGGTTTCAGGCGGGATTTGAACTCACACAACCTTCCGATCACAAGTCCAACTCACTAGACCACCACTACCCGTATCGGATACGTCATACAGCGCGTCGGATTCAACGTCAATGAACGTCAAAAATGAACGTCAACAATGAACGTGAACGTCAATGAAAATAGGTGATAGATAGATTCATCCAATCACCTGCCAAGTATTTTTTGAAAGTACCTGCCCTTTTCCAAACAGCTTCCAATTAAGCTTTCCTAGATGGTTGTGTGAAACAAACTACCTGAGTCAGGTTAGTAATGCTCCATCACATGTTTTAATCTGAAGCTTGATTTTAAAGCAACCCAACTTTAAAGCAACCCAATGTAAGTTTAGTTCTTTCACTCGTAGCTCGGGCTGTGGGGGTGCTAGAGGAGGGAGCCTCTAAGTCCCCTGAAGACGTACAAACAAACTGCACGTTGATACGACCTTCCTAGCCGGAGATATGGCCACACTTTACAAAAACTTCCTTTTTTTTTTTTTTTTTTTTTTTTTTGCTATTTAAAAAAAAAAAATCGCAAATTAATCGCAATCGCGATATCTGTCCAAATAATCGCAATTCGATTTTTTCCCCAAATCGTGCAGCCCTACCCCAGACCCCCCAGTCCCCGCTCATCCTGGGACGACCGTGGCTCGAGCTCCACATTCCCCATGTCAGCTATGGTGAGGGACGTATCCTGAGCTGGAGTACCGCATGCTACGCCCGGTGCCTCCGTGCCGCCCATACCCCCACATCGCCTCTGCGACCGCCTCCGGCTCCCCCTGACCTCTCCTCCATCCCAGAGGTCTACCACGACCTCGGAGAGGCCTTCAGCAAGGAGCGTGCTCGCACCCTGCCGCCTCACCGGCCCTACGACTGTGCCGTCGAGCTCCGCCCTGGCAACAAACTTCCGGTCAGTCGCCTCTACAACCTTGCCCCCCCGGAGAAGGCAGCCATGGACACCTACATCTCCGACTGTCTGGCTGAGGGGCTCATCCGTCCATCACACTCCCCGGTGGCAGCGGGATTTTTCTTCGTGAAGAAGAAGGATGGAACCCTCAGGCCATGCATTGACTACCGTGAGCTCAATGCCATCACCGTCCGGAACACCTATCCTCTCCCCCTCATGAGCTCCAACTTTGAGCCCCTCCTTGGGGCCACCATCTTCACTAAGCTGGACCTCCGGAACGCCTACCATCTGGTCCGGATTCGTGAGGGTGACGAGTGGAAGACGGCGTTCAAGACCCCCCGTGGCCACTATGAGTACCTTGTCATGCCTTTTGGTCTCACTAACGCCCCCTCCGTCTTTCAGGCCCTCATGAACGACGTCCTCAGGGACATGCTGGACATCTTTGTCGTCCTCTACCTGGATGACATCCTAGTATTCTCCAGGAACCCTGAGGAGCATGTCCAACATGTCCGCCTAGTCCTCCAGCGCCTACTGGAGAATCGCCTTTTTATTAAGGCCGAGAAGTGCTCGTTCCACACTCACTCTGTGGAATTCCTGGGGCTCATCGTGGAGGGTGGGTTGACTCGCCCTGACCCCAAGAAGACTCGGGCCGTCGTCGAGTGGGGCCAACCTACCACCCGGAAACAGCTGCAGTCATTCCTCGGCTTTGCCAACTTCTACCGGCGATTCATCCGGGACTTCAGCCGGGTAGCCGCCCCCCTCACTGCCCTCACCTCCCCCCTGCGCCAGTTCACGTGGACACCAGCAGCCAGCGCTGCCTTCAGTGACCTGAAGAGGCTCTTCACCTCGGCGCCGGTCCTAATCAACCCAGACCCCTCTAGGCCCTTCATTGTGGAAGTGGACGCCTCAGACACGGGCGTCGGTGGCGTGCTCTCTCAACGATCGGAGGACCAGACCGTGCACCCCTGCGCCTTCTACTCCCGCCGTTATACCTCCGCCGAGGCCAACTACGACATCGGGAACCGCGAGCTGCTGGCGGTGGTGGAGGCGTTCCACGAGTGGCGGCACTGGCTGGAGGGCGCAGAGCACCCCTTCACCGTCTGGTCGGACCACAAGAACCTAACCTACATCAAGTCGGCCAGGCGGTTGAACTCCCGTCAGGCACGCTGGGCCCTGTTCCTCGGGCGGTTTAACTTCCACCTCACGTTCCGTCCGGGCTCCCTGAACGCCAAGGCTGACTCCCTTTCTCGGCTCCATGCCGCAGAGGAGGAACCCACCACTCCTGACACCATCGTTCCATCCTCCCGGGTCGTTGGAGTGGTCACCCTGGAGATCGAGGCGGTGGTCAGAGCTGCACAGCGCACCCAGCCAGATCCCCGACCGGGGTCCCCCGGCCGTCTCTTCGTCCCGGACGCCGTCAGGACCAAGGTGATGCAGTGGGGCCACGCCAGCCGCTTCGCCTGCCATCCTGGGGCCCTACGCACACTGTCCTTCCTGCGCCGGCGGTTCTGGTGGTCCACCATGGCCGCGAACGTCAGGGAGTTCGTCTCGGCCTGCCCTACCTGCGCTCGCAGCAAGGCATCCCACCGGCCGCCTTCAGGACTGCTGCGGCCTCTACCCGTGCCCGGTCGACCGTGGTCCCACCTCGCCATGGACTTCGTGACCGGCCTTCCCCCGTCCCTAGGCAACACGGTCATCCTCACCATCGTGGACCGCTTCTCCAAGTCCGTGCGGTTGGTAGCTCTGGCAAAGCTACCGACCTCGGCGGAGACGGCGGAGCTACTCACCACCCACGTCTTCCGGCTTTACGGGCTTCCCCAGGATGTGGTTTCCGACCGTGGCCCCCAGTTCACGTCCAAGGTGTGGCAGGCCTTCTGTTCTGGGATTGGGGCCACGACCAGCCTCTCCTCCGGCTACCATCCCCAGACCAATGGGCAGGCGGAGAGAGCCAACCAGAGCCTGGAGTCGGCACTCCGCTGCATGTCCTCCCTCCATCCATCCTCCTGGAGCAAGGACCTACCCTGGGTGGAGTACTCCCTGAACGCCATGGTGAATGAAGCCACCGGCCGGTCCCCCTTCGAGTGCTCCTTGGGGTACCAGCCACCCCTGCTTTCTACCCAGGAGGGCGAAGCGTCGGTACCATCAGTCCAGGCACACCTCCTTCGCTGTCGTCGGGTCTGGACCTCCGTACGCTCGGCCTTGCTTCGGGCCACCGCCCGAACTACCCGAAGCGCCAACCGTCGCCGCACTCCAGCTCCGGTGTACCAGGTGGGCCAGAGGGTCTGGCTCTCCACGGCGGATCTCCCCCTCAATGTCCCCTCCCGGAAGTTGGCGTCGAGGTACATCGGCCCCTACGTCATCGACCGGGTCATCAACCCCGCTGCCATCCGGCTGGTCCTCCCTCACTCCCTCCGTCGGATCCACCCGGTGTTCCACGTCTCCCGGGTTAAGCCCCATGTCGCCAGCGACCTGATGCCACCAGCCCCTGCACCGCCCCCTCCTCAGTTGGTGGATGGCCACCCCCAGTGGGCGGTAAGGAGGCTCCTCAGGGCTCGTCGCTGTGGCCGGGGTTTCCAGTACCTAGTGGACTGGGAGGGATATGGCCCAGAGGAACGGAGCTGGATTCCCCGGTCCCAGATCATGTCCCCAGTCCTCCTCAGGGACTTCTATCGGGCCCACCCGGAGGCTCCGGGCCGGTCGCCAGGAGGCTCCCCCTCGGGGGGGGGTCCTGTTACGGCTGGGCCGTCACACACGCCCTCCCCCGCCCCCACAACCCGAGCACAGCGTGCTCTCCGCCGCAGGTGAAGCTCGTTCCCGGTGATTGGAGGGTTATCCAGCCACAGTCAAACCCACACACCTGTCTCCACTCCCCAATCAACCCTCTGGCTACATCTACCCTGGACTCCCTTCAATCATCGTCAGTTCTTCCCTAAGAATGACCTGGCAAGTATCCGCTGTGATTAGTTATGAACTTTGCTCTTGTGCCTATTCTTGTGATTCATTGATATCTTGTGTACTGGCCTACCGTGGAGACTTACCCTGCTTTCCTGTTCCTCCACAGCCTATGCCAACCACTACCGCCATCCCGCCAGGTTGAAACCCCCAGCCCGCCAGGCTGAAACCTCCGGACTCATCATCTGTGTTTCCACCCACCTGCACTGTAAATAAATACCCTACGGGGCTAACACTATATTCTGCCTCCGGTGTCGTGTCCTTGAGCTCCCTCGCCCCCGTGTCATAACAATTATAGAAATCTATTAACTCAATCACTGTTTTACCTCTTTCAGCCACTGATGCACCAATGTTTTGAAGCTAAGGCAGCATTTCACTACATACATATGTCAACAAAAATACATTCTAGCTGGCTCGCATGCCCACCTTGGCCTGGGATCAAATGAGGTTGCAGTGAGAGTCCCCAGAGAAATCCCCACACACAGACACTGACATGCACAGAATGGGAACTGGGACCATATTTTGACTCATGGGCACTTGTTTTAGGACTATCGACTAGATTATACAAATAATTCAGTTCAATCAAATTATTGTAAAATCGTCATTTGTGTACCACAAATGCTTACAGTTCTTTCCTTATCGGTAAATCTAGGCAATATCTTTACTGTGCTAACTGCTAACACACACAGTCTCATTTTACAATGTGACGAAACAGTCTCTATTAATTCTAAACTAGTGACTATTCTTGGTTATTGGGTAATGGACAGGTTCATGCTTTCAAATGTATTGAATTGTCACTTTCATAAAAAGCTAATGTCAAAATTAACAAGGAAATGGAACGAAATCTCCTCACCATTCTATACAGCAACCAACCCAGAGACAACTAGACCACTGACTGTCTCACCATGTTTTAATCCCTTGTAAATCTTAAAACAAGTTTGAGTTACTAAGGAGTTCTCTCTTGACACTTTGACATCAACTCCCATAGAAACTGCATCCAGAGAAAATATTCACCTTAAAGGTCTCCAGAGTCTCAGTAAATGTATGGAGAGTTTTGACTGATGAGTCAAATTTCACCAGGCCAATGACATGTTTGAAATCGTATGCCATGGTTCTAGTTGCGAAGCAATCGAAGAGCCACTTGACTGCTTCTATTCGCTTCATTTCCAGATTTGAATCTTCATAGCATTTGTTATTCATTGAGGTGCTTGAATCCATCAGGACCTTAAGAAGTTTGATGGACAACAAAAGAGAGAACAATCATAGAGTACTGTATAAAGACAAACGTTGTCTTGTTTAAGTAAATTGTCGGTATCAGTGTGACCATGAACTGTTGCTTAGTCTTTGCATACGTTAAGCAACAAGTTTCAAACTAAACAATAAAGATGCAACAATGTGTTAAATAGTATGCAAATACTCTATTAATTATTACCAGTATTGCCTCTTTAGGAGTCCTGCTGGTTATGAAAGTGTGGTCACTTCTGCTGTCTCTTGATCTAAAATATTGAAAAATGGAAATATAATTATGAACAATAAAATGACATGACAAGAAACATCTAAAGGTTTAATGTCTATACAAATAATGCTGTACAATATTTTGTTAAAAGTTACACAATGCAAGATTTCTATATTTCTATCCTACATTAGAGCTACATTTGTGGCCAAAAAGGGTCACCGGAATTAGTTCAATACAGTACATTATTAGGCTAGACACAGCCACACCCATGCAGTTTTTATTTTGCAATTTTGCAGCTATCACGTGAGAGTGATCAATACCAAATACAATTTAATTTCTAGCTGGAAAAAAAGAAGCTTGCAAATTGCCATCTTTTTTGCATCTCAATGATATTTTTAGGTGATTGAGGTTCCACTAAAACATATAATAAACACACATAAATAAAAAATGCACACACATTTACAAAATACTCACTCTTTTGCCAAAATGTCCACATTCACTTGTATGACTTTTCCAGTCATAACATTTAAAACCTTGATCTGATGTGGTGTTCCTTTGTCTCTACTGATGTAAACACCAATGATATCTGAAAGCATGTGTACAAATACAAATAAAATATTTTATGAAATAAGATCAAACAGCTTCAATTCACTCGCAACAATTCAAAACAATTAACTTTAAAGGTCCCATATTATGAGAAACTAACTTTTTCAGTGCTTGTGCACATACAGTACATTTGGGTTTCTGATGGGCCTAACACACAAACTGTGAAATAAAACAACCCAGTCAGTTTTTTGAGTTTATGTTTATGAGTTTATGAGTTTCTTCTTCAATAATTGAATTACATTTAACATAACCATGGTATCAAGGATGCACTGCCAAAAAGCCACAACCAGTTCTGGAGTAAAGTAGGAGCAGCAGCTCATTTGCATTTAAAGCTACAGACACAGAAACAGCCTGTCGAGAACAGGAATGAAAAAGAGGGGCATGCACCTTTAGATAAAAATCTGAGTGGTATTTTCAAAGTTACGAGTGGCTGGCTATTGCTCAAAGCCCGGAGCTTCAAGCCTTATGAACAAGCCTGTTTGCATTTACAGTTGGCTTTCTAATCCCACTCTATATGATCCCGCCCTCGCTCTAGTCTACACCATGCCCGAGCCCAGTTTGGCCTCATACGGACCAGGGGGGTAGAGAAGACTAAAAGCCTGAGTGTTACGCACCAAACAGGCCTGGAGTAAGCCCAGGAGTAACTGTTGAAAAGCAATATTGGCCGTGGCACGCACTGGTATGCACAGAGTAAGCCCCGCTGTGGATAGCCAGCTATTAGATGCAGACAGATTATCGACCTCATGCATAATTCCGCTGATTGCTATATAATCTAAGCAAAACAAATATTTTGGGCCAGTGCATTACCTTCTGTCAAGTGGAGAAGGAGTGGTCCGTCCAGCCCTACTTCCTTCAACTTTAATGGTGGTGTCACCAGCAGATGAGGGTAGGCCTTCAGTCCTTCATTCATGTTGCCAAAAGTCTTCTCAACATTTATCTGAAAACTTTAATTTAAACAGGATTACCAAACTACACTGTATTTCTAGATAGGGCACATGTATGGGCACATGTACACATGTATCATAAATACATAATAGGAAATAATAATTACTTTTGAGCAGTCACTTGGCCGTATGAAATCCAAGCAGGGAATGTTTTAAAGGATGGAGGCACACTGAGCAAAATCTTCTCAATATCAGTGACTCTTATCAAGGACGTTTCTTGCAGGCTCTCACCAGAGATGTTTGGAATTCTTTCTCCATCTTATCAAAATGGTATGATGATAGTGAGTTGCACTTACCCATGACAGTGTTCAACATGCAACATGAATCTACACATACTGTATCAAAGTAGATTCATTCCTATTTAGCAACAGTTTTGCTAAATACTTTGTATTTTTAAAACAAGAATGACATGTTAACATTATTATGCTTCATAGAAAGATTTTAAAAGACTAGATTAACTCATTGACTGCCAAAGACGTCAATTGGCGTCTTATAGAATAGTAACGTTGACTGCCAAAGACGCCAATTGGCGTCTTATAGAAATTTTTTTTTTTTTCGCGGGGATCGCGTTATTGACATGTTCTACACCTAGCGAGTGAATTTCAGACTTGGGTGTAATGTATTTCGGTCCCAGATGGGGGCAGTAGTTCGATAAAAGCCTGGAGAAGGAAGTGGCTTGCTGTGGGTTGTAGAAATGGCGAAACGGATCAGGGTATGTGCCAAACACGGCGCGGAGCATTGCGGCGCGGAGCATTGCGGAGCATCGCGGAGCAGCGCGGCCATTGCGCGACTCTTCAAACAGTTCAGAGTCGGATGATACAGAAAAAGTGCAGAGAAAAAAAAAAAAAAAACGTTCTGCAGAAAAAGCTCGTTTTCTCTGTCTATTGGTCAAAATCTGGTGTTTTTGCTGAAACCACCCTATGTTCTACGGCCGATTTCTAAACACTCAAAGAGGCTAGAAACAAACTTTCTTTTTCTGATGAAAGAAGAGAGTCTAAAGTTTTGGTAGATATGTTCAATGTTTATGTAGTCCGAAAAGTCAATATTTGGTGGGTCTTCAAAGTTCAGCGAAAATGCCCCAAAAGTCTGGCAGTGTGGAGCTCTCCGCTCTGAACATGGCTGGCAGTCAAAGATGAGTAATCTATCTTTCCTGTTCATTGTTTTCGTGACATAGTTAACTGGATGGGAAGAGCTGGGAAGGCATTAGACAATTGGATCAACAGTCTTCTTATTATTATTCAATAGGTTTATTTATAGATTGTAAATGGCTTTCAAATGCATGGTGCCAGCAGGGACGGAGCTACCGTGGAGACACGGGAAAGCACTGGCCAACCCTGTGATCTGTTTGGCCCCCCCTTGTGCCCCCCAACGCCATATAGGTGTTGAAAGCTGTTAATCAGTAAAGACGTTCACGTTTTGCGATCTCTGTGCTTCACAAAGTGTCCATAACAATGCAATCGAGAAGCGATAGGATCGGATTGGCCACCCCACGTGCCCCCCCAATTTCATTGGCTCTTAGTGTGCTTTGATGGTGCGAATTCAAGTTAATAGTGTAACGATCCTGTATGAGGTCCGTTAACAGCTCCTCCAAGGGAGTTGACTCTCTTGGTGTAGTGGTTAGCGCGGCCGGCAGTTGTGCGGGAGGTCGGGGTTCGACTCCCGCATTGGGCGAGTTACACTACCAGTTCACGTTCGCTACAATATGTTGCTGATGTTGTTTAAATTTAAAAAAACGTTTTCGTTTTTTTGCATATTTCAAAAGTTGGTTGAAGTGTTGAAGTGCCCACTCGATATAACAAACAAGAACAGTTTTAGGATTACTAAATACTTATAATTTGTGAATTGGATTCAATCTATCATCTGCCATAGGCTACTGAGTAAGTGATTACATGGCTTGTAAACAAACTTTCATTTTAGGACGTGTTCAAAAGCAAGGACTGTGTGATCATCTAATTATGTGTAGTTAGCATGTTGATGTTTAATTAGCATGGTGTGATGTGCTAAACATGCAGTTAGATGTTCATGGCGAAGTTGTTATTAGAGCTAGCCTGCTAGCAGCTGTTTTGTGTGTTTGATTCAGAGCTCTCCCGAACCGCGTTCACCAGTCCCCCACAGGTCCACCATTTCCATGGCAACGTTGCTAGATTCTCCCTTCCTAAGGAACACAGGGATGTGTCGTTTTTGATTGTAGCCCCCCAGGAAGTTATGGTTTTCTCATGGAATTCAAAAGTGAAAGTAACCAGGAACTTCCTGGATGAATGACAGGGGTGCATGTCGGTCTGCGAATGTGGTCGCGGATCAGACACTTATGGCGCTTTTCCATCAGCGGCCAGGATCGCTTCGGGTCGGGTCGCTTCGGGTCGCTTCGGCCCGCTTTTGAACAGTTCTGGTTTTCCACTATACACAACAGACCAGGAACTAGTAGGAGGAGTAGGCGATAGTAGGCGGAGTTACGCGTCATAAAAGCGCGCCATGGTGGTGACGTATATTTTCACGAGACACAACACAGCCACAACAACAGCGACATGGAGGAACTTGAAGCTATCGTATACTTTTTCCTCGGCATGTGGTATATTACTAACCGTGATTTTTTGGGAGAGAAAGAGAAAGAGAGAGAGGAAGCTATGTACACATAATAAAGTCATGTTTTTTGAACCCTTAAAACCACTGCCTTCACTTGTCTGCTTTATGAACTGTAGTATCATTGTGTGCCGTGTTATTCACGGACAAACACGGTGCCCTTTGCGGGTTAATAACTTCGGTTTACCGTGGGTTAGGATAACAATTCAAACGTGTCCGGATAGAGGAGAGGACAGGGAATCCAAAACCATTTGAATGGTGTCGATCCTACACTCCTATCACGGTCGACAGCGCGGAGCGAATTCCCTGGTAAAACTTTTCTCTGCCCCCGCTGTCAACAGGAGTTTCATCCAGCAGCAAGCGGTGCTTTGCGGGTTAATAACTTTGGATTACCGTGGGTTAGGATAACAATTCAAACGTGTCCGGATAGAGGAGAGGACAGGGAATCCAAAACCATTTGAATGGTGTCGATCCTACACTCCTATCACGGTCGACAGCGCGGAGCGAATTCCCTGGTAAAACTTTTCTCTGCCCCCGCTGTCAACAGGAGTTTCATCCAGCAGCAAGCGGTGCTTTGCGGGTTAATAACTTTGGATTACCGTGGGTCAGGATAACAATTCAAACGTGTCCGGATAGGGGAGAGGACAGGGAATCCAAAACCATTTGAATGGTGTCCATCCTACACTCCTATCACGGTCGACAGCGCGGAGCGAATTCCCTGGTAAAACTTTTCTCTGCCCCCGCTGTCAACAGGAGTTTCATCCAGCAGCAAGCGGTGCTTTGCGGGTTAATAACTTTGGTTTACTGTGGGTTAGGATAACAATTCAAACGTGTCCGGATAGGGGAGAGGACAGGGAATCCAAAACCATTTGAATGGTGTCGATCCTACACTCCTATCACGGTCGACAGCGCGGAGCGAATTCCCTGGTAAAACTTTTCTCTGCCCCCGCTGTCAACGGGAGTTTCAACCAGCAGGCGCGGTGCTGCGAGCAGCAGCGGGTGAACTCCCGGTTCATTGAGTTTACGGTTAAAAGCATAACTTCTCAGGGTGTCAGCGCGGTGGTTAAGGGCTCAAAATGACCGTAGACCGATGGTGAAGTTAGCAAAGGAGTATTGTGTTTCTACCACATTCACAGCCGGTGTTATTCACAGGCAAAGACTGTGCATAATAGCGATTTTTGTGTTATGCTTGTTGTAAATAAAAGTTCTATGATGCATTGAAATGACATTAAACTAAGATAATACGATGGTCAGCATAATTTTTCGAATCTTTATTAATAAGCTATTACAGAAACTGTAGTGACATTTTCCAAGAGCGAATGTGGTATTTCAAGATGGCGGTAAGCGAAGAAATCTATGAACATGGGATGACGATTTCCATTGACCAATCAACGGTGTGCAGCGTCACACGTCACACGCAGCCTGGCAAAAAGGTTCCGGGTCTAAATTTGGTTCCTGGTTAAGAAGGGTAGCTAAAGAAGCGACCCGAACCGAGCCGACAAATGGAAAAGCGCCAAAGAAGCAGGCCAGCCCGGGTCGACCCGGGCTGGCATGATAGTGGAAAAGGGGCTTAAGAGTGGGACTCACAATGGTCCTTAGACAAGGGCATATGTGTTTTCTAATGAGTTGCTGCTGTTCTCCCCCCAGTCTACAAAAGTTCACAGCACCGGGATCTCCCATTCAAGTACTAACCCGGCCCGATCTTGCTTAGCTTCTGAGGTCGGCGCATGCTCCTTTATTTGGTTTGAGATGTACCAACATTCAAATAAGCATCTTCTTCAATTATTTTCAGATTTCAATATATGACACATCATTTGAAAGCTTACAATCTGCACTTTTGTTGTTCTACGTTATTGCTGTCTGCAATTTACCTTTGATTTTCTGCAGGACATCTGTCATTTCAAGGACATCTGAGTCGCCAGGTATGCGAACTGGATCACGCAGACGTTTGCCTGGTCGTGAGGTCAGACCTATCGGTGCATAGTTCTCATGTTCTGGGGACTCTTTCTAGGAGAAACAACAACATATGCATATTTTGTTTATTTTTTTATGTTATCATTTTGATAAGCAAAATTATAACATGTGAATGCACCAGCTATATCTGAGAGTATTTACATTATTCAGTTAGTTATTTATGCAGATAATTATGATATACTGTAAAATGTGGATACCATGAAATAGTGTGGTGGTCAACACACATTTAAACAATAAAGCAAATGCATCCATGACATCTCCACATGCAGATAGCACTTTCTTTCCATGACCATCTTCTCAAAGAATCAATTCTAGAAGCATTACAGGGCTACATGCTGAAATTATCATTTTGAATCTCTCTATCAATTTCCTGATTTGTCTTGCTGCCCACTGAATATAACAATGGCCAGAATGTGGTACATCCATATCGGAATGGTGTTTTTTAGTACAGTAACTAGTGATTGGCTGATCTCTTACAATCCATTACTCACCCTTATCATGTATGACATACCCACAAATGTATTAATGAAACATAAAACATCATAACATGAAGCAATATTATTGCTTTTATGCCTAAAAGAGGGCACTTTTAAAGTAGGGCAGCAAGATATCTATAATACATATTAATCTAAATGTAAATTGAGGGGCGATTCTTGATTTAAACACACTGGAAATTGTACAGACTGTGGCTTTAAAACATGGTAAAAAAAAAAAAAAAAAATAGTCATACCTCTGCCTCAGATATCAGGTAGGCCCAACAAACTGTTGCATTCTCAAAAACGTCTTGGTCTTCAATGATCCTTTCACCTCTTTTTTTATTAAGACTTGGCAACAGCTCTCTGAAGAGAGTGTACAATCCCTCAACAATAGCAATCTAGAACAAATACATATTATTTTAAGACACATTTGGAATTCCATATTGCACAGTATGTGTTTAGGAGATAGAGCCGGTGTCTAATGAGCGCAAAGTCGGTGGTTCAAACCCCTGCTGGTCAAGTGTCGGTGTCCTTGAGCAAGGCACTGAACCCCTATTTGCTCCAGGGATGCCATCGATGGCATACCCTTGCCTTGAGCATAAAAAAACTATTGACTGAAAAGTTAGTTGGCAGCTTAAGGCCATGAAATGCAATCAGTTTTTAGGTCTGGCCACAGCATTGTTTCAGCAATATTTAAGATTTTAAATGACAAGAACTGTACAGTATACCAACAATATTGGGAGATATATACAGTGGATGTTAATTTTTATGCAGATGATACTATTCTTTATTCAAATGGTAGCAGCTTGGCTTTAGCTTTTGAAAAAGCTCAAAGAGCTTTTAACACCATTCAACAGAATTTGTATGATTTGAAGCTTGTTCTGAATTCAGTTAAAACAAAACGCATGGTGTTTTCAAATGAAAAGCATTTTGATAATGACGTCATTGCTACATTGGATGGACATACAATAGAGCAAGTCAAAGTGAAGAATAGGTTTTTATTACCGGCATAAAGTGTATTTTTCTTTGGAGGCCATAAAGGAGCTGTCACATTCCTGTGACTTGGATTTTAGTGATATTGTACGCAGGCACCCATTACCATGAGAGCACTTGATTCAGTATATCACACAGCCCTCAGGTACATTTACCAACCACAAATGTCTGAGACATCATTGTGACCTCTACAGTGCTGTTGGCTGGACATCATTGTCTTGCTATACTCTGATTTCTAAGGCCAATGCACATGGCCCCGATTTTGTCGCTCCGCCGAATTCGATTCCATTGTTTTGAATGAGACAATGCACACGCCGTGCGATGCGATATTATCGCACGACAACATTCGATTCTCCATTCACACCAATTGAAATAATTCAAAGAATTGAGAATCGAATGTTGTCGTGCGACAAAATCGCACGCCGTGTGCATTGGCCTTAAGGCCATACTGGGTAAAATGCCACTTTATCTCTGTTCCTATTTGATTAGGTCAGAACATTTTAATTGTCCCAAAAATAAGAATAGGTCATGGTACAAATAGTTTGTGCTAATCACCTCTGTGGTGCTGGAATTATCTCCAGAACAGTTTAAAACTTGAGGATCTAGTCACTTTGGTGGACACAAATATCACAGATTTGTGTAGGACAGCTGTTTTTAGTTATGACATGTATATGTAATATACACTGTATGTGTGTCTGTAGTTTGTTCAATGTTGTTGTTCTGGGCAGTGTTTTGTCTGAAACTGTGTTCGCTCTGCTGCTGTCGAAATAGGTCTCTCTTGAAAAATAGATTTTTATCTCAATGAGACTAAACTTATAAATAAAGGTTAAATTAAAATGTAAAAATCACCTTTTGGATCCTGCTTCCAATCTCGTTTCTGCACATCATCTGATACAAGATTTGGGCCAGAGGATTGCACCCACTGAGCTTTCGGATGTATGCAATCACCTTCTTGAATCTCTCTCCACAATGGTTCTTTTGCTGCAAGTATGAAGGGGGAAATGCATGGGACAAAGTTCATGTGTACAATGGCACAAGCAAAGAAACATCATACAGCAAATTCATATTTTAAACAAGATTACTATTTTCTTTTATAGTTGAATGTGTACACCTGCCCAGGAACTGGAGATGAAAATAGACTGTAAAGCTACTAACTGGTGCATCAGATTTTAGCTTCTGAAATGTGTTTTAATTAATACAGTCCCTGCCAAATTAACTTAATAAATGAACACATGGATAAAAATACAAGTAAACAAACAAACAATCAATCAGACCAGTGAACATATTAATATTTATCTTACAATAGTATACAGTGAAGAAAAGAAAACACTCAGTCCTCTCTGTGTCTGTTGCACTGAGGGTACAATGTCATCTATGAAGAATGTTATGGCATCTTCAAAGTCTTCAGAGAATGAGGAAAGTGAAAAGTGGACTGTTGACTCCTCAGTGATCCCAACATCTTGCAAGGTGTCACCAACACTGCCGTGTTCACCTCTGCAAAATTATCAATACTGAGTTAATGATGGTTTATCCCAGATTATATTGAGGAAGAAAAAAAAGATTACATTCATACTGTACACTTACTGTTGTATATAACCGAGTCCTATTGAATTAAATGAATGCTTTGGTTTATTACAATAGAATTAGTTTTTTGTTTGTTTATATGCTTAATTGTAGCCTACATGAATTAACAATAACTAAGGCCATGCAAACTTATAACTTGTCTCAGATCCACACACCCTTACACCATACAAAGCATCTGATTATTGGTTTCAATGTTTTTGGATGCTTAAAAACATTTAGTTCAGCTTCATACTATGGTAATGTAATAGAAACATTGATAATAGTAGTACATGCACACAGTAGCTATATCTGTTTGAAAAATATAAACTTTATATTTTAACTCCAACTCCAATATATTCAGATTTGACAGGACTCTCAACCTAAAACAACAAGTTAAATGTCAGGAATTGATTCCTAACATTCCTAATTTGAATTGGGCAGATCAGAAAACTATGCATTAACCACATTAATAATAATTGATTGTAATTGTTTTTCTTTTTTTAAAGGAAGCAGGCCATCCATTAAACAATTCAGCAGGTTTGTATGGCCTACAACAAAAAAACTACCCAAAAATAAAAAATAAAATAATTTAGGACAAATAGCCACGCTATAGTAATAGTTCACTCAATCTGGCATTACGTTATGTGCAATGCAATCACTTTGTGCTCGTCAGCTATAGTTTCAATTGCCTTAGAACCATGGTAATCGAACATACCCAACCGGTATTTGTTAGTTTTGTCAGTTATTTCAGCACTAAATGTAGCTGTTCATCATTAACTAATGTAAATTACTACATTAGTGTGTTTTCATGTAGGCCTAAATTCATTTATTTACCCTTAGTGTAAAGTATTTTTGTTTTTATTTAACATTCTGTATTACTAATCATGACTAAATGTATAATAGAAAAGATTACTGGTAATGGAGGACATGTGCTGGGATTCCACTTTCATTGGCAAGCCTCAATCTCAAGTCTTTCAATGTGTCACTTGCCAAGTCCACGTTGAGTTCAAAGACTCCCTGCAGATGAGAATACAGTTCCAATAAAATTATTTAGCAATAAATGATGATAACGACTTGAATAGTGCTGGTCATATTAGGCCAATATTGGGATTTTTTATTCACCTTGAGCATGATGTGGCAGCGAATGGTATCCTCCCCTGAGTTTTCATTCATGTCTTGCTTGGGCATTTGGGGAGCTTGTTTCACATTCTCCTTGGGTGTAAATATAGCATAGAGCTCACTTCCATTTTGAATGTGCCTGTCTTTCAAAGACCCTGAAGATAGTTGACATTTTAGATGAACATCAACATTCATGAAATAACACTTCTTGTCTCAAACTACAAAACATATTACAATTCCTACACTTGCATGTTCAACTTTATATCAGCTTGGAGTAAAATAAATTGGAAATGAACTAACATATTTCAAGCCTAGATGGTGCAATTATATCTTATTCTATGCTGTTACAGTAAAAACTGCAATGTGCAGAGATGGCTGTTAAAATCATTGAGTTATTGGAAGTAAAGGCTGTTTCATCCCTTGCCACACAATAGATATGCGTGGCATAGATCCTTAGATAAAATATGCTTCAGTTTTCCCTAATGTGTTACCATATGTGACAAATATGATTGTGATGATAAAGCAGCACTGCATGTTCTTGTCAAAATGAATTCCTGTTGTACGGGCGGTGCCTGTATCTAATACTGCACACTTACAGGTGTTGAAGAAGGGATCATCAGTTAAAGGCATTCCCTCAACTGTGAAGAGGCACACTGCTGTAGAGTTCCCGATTCCCTCTTGGTGACGAATCCTTAGCATCAGGTCTTCAACTGTGTTTTGGGCAGGATCCATGTCTGCACTCAAATTTATACTATTGCTCATACATAATAGCTTAAGGACACGTTTACATCACTGTTCACTTAAGTTGCAAGTGTTTGTAAGTAGTGTGTTTCTCTCACCTCCAATATGTTTTGGCTCAGGACAGTTAGGGTATGTGTATTGCAGATGGAATGCTTCACATGATTTTTGTATGGACGTCCCTGGCATTAGTGGCTTAGGGGCTCTAAGTCTTTGGATGAGATCTTTCATGGTTGCAAAGCGTTTTTTCTCAACATGACTTAAACCTGTTTGAAAGACAATCACTTAGAATAATGTTAATGAAGAATTGGCAAATAAATGTTTGGCAAGTTGTGACCAAATGGAGGGCAATGACTGAAGAAGGCCTCATTTCCAAGAGCCATTGAGGCAATTGGATTACCAGGCCATCCAATTATTAACTAAAATAAAGGAACAGCCAAACCTATTATCATATTTAAAAACATATTATTTAAAATGCCAATGACAAAAACAGAGATTAAACATTCTAAAGGCAGATCTAACAAGGGAGATTGTCGAGTCTGTCTAGACTGCCTTGCCTAGTCTACTGTATAAGGTGAACTAGGCTTTCTTTCTCTCTAGCCAGAGAACACTTGTTGACATTGTTATGTGCCAGTGATAAGGAAGTTCCTGCTGGGAACTCTATTGCAACAGTACTACTGAAACAAAACCAAAAGTGCCATCAGACATTTCTGAATGTCCCTTGTTTAACCTGTTGGACGGGTTACTGTATACACCTTAGAACCAAGCATATCTTTAAAAAGCTTAGGCCTACAATTTCTCAGAGACGACATAAAGAAAATGGTTAAAAAGCCCTCATTGCCTGCACCTCTCTGAACAGCCAATAGGAGATTCTTCCCAAATAACACACAGTGACAAAAAGTAAAGAAATTGATTGCGTTGCTAACATACACATCTAAGCTAGGTGTAACACAGGTAATACACAGATCTAATGCATTCTATGGTTTGTGTGACCACACATTTGGATAGAAACACCCATGCTTGACATTCTAGAATGGCACTAAATACTTGCATCATGAGCTTTTAATCAGTAAGTCGGATAAGACCAGTCTGTGATCTTACCTATCTTTTCCAGATCTTCATCATCAATGCTGTCAATAAAATCTCTCTCATCTTTGACACCCAAACTGATGAATTTGTTGTAGTATGCGTCTAGCCTGTGCTGACTGAGTAGGTTGAATATTTTATCCATCTGTAGAACAAGGTCTAGCATCAGTTGATCATCTCCACCAGATACATGAACGCAACTGTAAAAGCTCATTGTTGCCCAATGATCAAAATCCACTACACATGTGTTCCCCTACTTCTATAACTGCTACACAATATATTATATTCATACTTATTTTTGTGATGCACAGTTACAGCATTTAATCATAAATAACATATTTTCCTCCTAAATAACATTCCCCCTATGCCGCATTTTCATATTTCGTTTCTAAGCCTGTCATTGTGCTTCTTATGAGGTACATTTTTTTTCATAACAATCTCCTACTATGGTTAGGGTTAATTAAAGAATAAAGAGCAAAGAAAGAAAAGTAAAATTACCTTACTGGATGTTGCTTCAACGGCAGTGTTGACTCAACGCCGTTGAGTTAGCTCTGACTTTTAAGTTTCTGTTTCCAACTATAAGTTTCTGTTTCCACCTGTGGCTGATGATGTACAGTATGTTAAGGTGTCATAACAAGTCACCTGGTTCAACTAGTTGAATACACGTGTGCAATCCTTACTTGGTTTTCAGCCAAATGACTGGCCTGTCTTGCTGAGTTGATAAGTGGGGCTGTTGTTGAAAAGTTTGATAATCAATAGAATCTCTCATCTTTGAAATGCTTATACTTTGACCCAGAACTGAGGAATTTATTGTAGCCTGTACTGCTCAGGTTGCAGTGTTTTATAGTTATAGTGTCATTGGACTTTTATCAAGTCTGACCTACATCAGGTTCACAAACTCACTGATGCACACGCCACTTTGTCCTGATTCTTTACAACATGCATCTGAGGATTCGAGTCCTGTGTGCGCAAAGCGCGCGATACAAGGCCGGGATAGAGAGAACCATTGGTCATTCACCCGGTGTCCAATGATCACAAGATCGGCGTTTCGATCTCCGGCTAACAAAACACATCTCTAAACGGTATTTTAATAACATCACAATAATATGCTGAGAGAACATTGACATGCTAAAAACACATATAATAATAATAATAATAATAATAATAATAATAATAATAATAATAATAATAATAGGCTAATAATAATAATATATTAGGATTCTTAATAGGACTAGATGTTAAAATCCCTAAATAATTAGCACAACAATTGACTGAGTGGAGTTGGAGATGTCCTCTTGGGTGGAGTGGAATTTGGCAATGATCACGTGGTGCCACCAGTACGACACATCTTCAGTTGTGGTCAGGGCTGGACTGGGACAAAAATTAGGCCCTGGCATTTTTGGCCCAGACAGGCCCACCCCAATCGGTCGGACCACACCCACCAGCACAAAAATACTTGCCTTATATACTCGTCTTATATACTGTGCTGTACAGTCATATGACAAACTGTAGTATTCCCCCAAACCACTACAAAGACGACGACATACAGTAAGCAATGGTACCAGTGCAAGTAGACCAGTGTACTCAGTGATCAGATTCCAGAGCGAATTTACGAACGCAGCCTTGTTGTTCTAGATTTTTTTTTCCATTATCAACCTATCATTGCGCTTTAGAGTAAAACAAAGCACGCAACTGTCGCGTCTATCTTTTCATGGCAACTCTACATTGTGATTTACAAGGGATATTAACTAATATTAAGTAATATTATTACTTGGTTACATTTTGCAATTGATCCGCGGTACACATGCGTGCCGAACCGTGGGGGGCGATCCGTTACACCCCTACACAGCTACCTATATTTTCCTTACCGGGTCAACGGTTACAGGCTGACTCGGCCCCGCTTCTTCTGTATCCTCTCTATCCTCTGTATCTGTACCCTGCTCCCGCTCCTCCCTGCTAACCTCCTCTTCAACCCTAACCCTAACCCTAAACCTCTGTATCTGTACCCTGCTCCCGCTCCTCCCTGCTAGCCTCCTCTTCAACCTGTTGCTGTTGCTGCTGTGGTAAACTTGAGGGTGCAGCAAACATGTCCCTAATGTTTACACATTTGGCAGCATCTGCCTCGAGTTTCTTCTTGTTTTTCTCCCTAACTTTTTCCCAGCCTCCCTTCCGTTTTAGTGTGCTTTTGCGCTCCATCTCTCTCAGTATCTATCTAGTAACTATCCAGGCTAACTAAATTTATTTTGCCAGCCGGCTCGGCCCAAAACTACAGCGAAACTGAGACGGAGGTCTGGTGCTGCGTGCGTGCGTGACCCCTGACCCCCCCCCCCCCTTCTCTCTGTTGATTGGGCCAGCCCAGTGTCTGTATAGAAAATTGGCCAATGGGCCGCTGTCCCAGATTTATGGGCCGTTCAATGGTAGCTTTCGATTTATGGGCCGTTCGGTGGTAGCTTTCGGCCGGGCCGGCTGGTAAAAAAAAAAAAAAAAGTTTTTTTTTTTTTTTGCCGGTCGGCTCGGCCCAAAACTACCGCGGCCCACCGGGCAAATGCCCGGTATGCCAGATGGCCAGTCCAGCCCTGGTTGTGGTCCCCGACCTCATTGGGTGTTTCGGCCATTTATCACAAGACACCCTCTGCCGAGGTTGGCCCACCACAGGCTGATCAGGCCTGGGTGTGTGTCGCACGGTGGCACCACGTGGTCATTTGGGAGCCCATGTTGGGTCCCTACGTTTCAGCCACAGCCAGTGACTGCTCCGTTCTGCTGCAGTGGACAGTTCTTTAGGTCCTAAACTGTCCAGTGGCGGACTCTTTTGCCTTCAGAACTGCCTTAATTCTTCGTGGCATAGATTCAACAAGGTGCTGGAAACATTCCTCTGAGATTTTGGTCCATATTGACATTCTAGCAACACACAATTGCTGCAGATTTGTGCCAAGAAAATATCCCCCACACCATCACACCACTACCACCATGTTCGCCCAGAGAACTGACGTCACTGGATATTTTGGTATTTTTCTGACCATTCTCTGTAAATACTACTGGTTGTGTGAGAAAATCCCAGTAGATTGGGGGCACATGGTCAAGTTTAGACCAATGGAAGGGCAGCCAATAGGGCACATCCTCTAATTTTTGCCACTCAAAAGGGCACTTTAGTGCAATGTTTTTCAACGGTGGGGGCACATGGTCAAGTTTAGACCATTGGAGGGGCACTAACGTTACCTAACGTTAACTTAGCCTAGCAGACAGCTAGCAGCTAGCTTGCGTTTTAGTTTTCTAATGGCTTGAATAGTATGCTGGGGGCGTTATAAGGATCGGTGATGTTCAATCTATTTAGTTTAGCGATGTAGCGTTCTTTGTCTTGGTCGGTGAAGTGGGACGTAAACTCAGATGGTCTGTGTACCGATAGTGGCCTGTAGGGGCGCTATACCAGCTACTGCATGTTGAATGTACAACGTGACCAATAAAGCAGTTTGATGAATGGCGACCAAGTGTGTGTGTGCACATTGATACATGGTACCAGGAGTGGGGTGACACTAGCCTACAAAGATGAATAACATTCGGTCGCCGGACGAGTTGAAGTTAAGTGGAAATGTCCACGAGAACTGGAAAGCTTTCAAGCAAAGTTTTGAGCTGTACGTGTTGGCAATCGGTCTGGAAGAGGCGAAACATGAACGTCGAAGGGTAGCACTGCTTCTCACAGTGGCAGGCAGAGCCGCGAGGGACGTTTTCAACACGTTTCGGTTTCCTGAGGGCGATGACCAAAAGTATGCAGCAGTGCTAGCAAAGTTTGAGGAATATTGCACACCTAGGAAAAATGAGACGTACGAACGGTATGTTTTTCGCAACAGAGTACAGGCCGAGTCAGAATCCATTGAACAGTTTGTCACGGACTTGCGTCTGAAAAGCCAGTCGTGCAACTTTGGCACATTGTGTGACTCGCTAATAAGGGATCAGGTCGTCATCGGCGTTGTCGACAAGAAGGTGAGAATGCAACTGCTCAGAGAATCCAATTTGAGCCTGGAGAAGGCAGTACAAATCTGCCAGGCGTCAGAGAGCGCCAAGATGCAGCTCAAGTCATTCGAGCCCGAACCAGCATCGGTGGACGCGGTGCATGAGAGAGTGCATGAGAGGGCCGCTAGCAGGTGGAACAGCAAAGGAAAGTCCCGCGCGCCCAGGCCCACAAAGGACACAGACTGTGACAGATGCGGGGGCAGACATGCAGCGAATAACTGCCCGGCTTACGGTGTGGACTGTCGCAAATGCGGTAGGAAGAATCACTACGCCCGATGCTGCCTGTCAAAGAAAGTACAGGTGGTGCAACAAGGCAGCGACACGACCGACACAGACGAGGATGACGAGAAGTGGTTCGTGGGAACTGTGGAGAACGAGGACAATAAGGAGGAGTGGATAGCCAATCTAGAAATCAATGGAACGACAATTCCTCTGAAATTGGACACGGGGGCTCAGGTGAACATACTGACGATGAAAGACTTTAATAAACTGTACAAGAAGCCAAAAGTGCATGTGAAAAAGGTTAATCTGAGAACGTACAATGATGAACCGATTCCTACAAAAGGGGTATGTAGGGTCACACTGTCAAGGAAAGGGCACTCTGTTAATGCTATGTTTGTGTTGGTTGAGGGTGATAGACAGACCATATTAGGTCTGAAATCCTGTGAGAGATTGGGCCTCATCAAAAGAGTGCATGTAATTGACAGGTCTGTAGTGACACCTAGTGGTGCAGCTGAGGAACAGCATGAGACTGTAGCTGACACAGAAAAAATAAGGAAGCAATATAGAGACGTCTTCGGTGGTATAGGATGCCTACCTGGGCAGTACAGAATCCAGTTAAAAGCAAATGCGGAACCTGTCATCCACCCGGCAAGGAAGGTGCCGGTGACCCTTAAAGCTAGGCTGAAAGCAGAACTACAAGCCCTTATAGAGAAGGGCATAGTGAGGAAAGTAGAGGAACCGACTGAGTGGGTCAGTTCTCTGGTGATAGTTGAGAAAAAGAATGGTGACTTGAGGCTCTGTATAGACCCAAAAGACCTGAATAAGTGGATCAAAAGAGAACACTACAAACTACCAACTAACTCAGACATAACTAATGCTATGGCAGGCGCGCGTTTCTTTTCTAAGTTAGACGCATCATCAGGGTTCTATCAGATCGTTCTAGACGAAGACAGCTCCAAACTGTGTACCTTTAACACACCATTTGGAAGGCATTGCTTTCTCCGCTTACCGTTTGGGATATGCTCAGCTCCAGAGGTGTTCCACAAAACAGTGCAGCAGCTGTTTGATGGTATGGAGGGTGTGGGTGTGTTTATTGACGACATAGTGGTCTGGGGCACAACAAAAGAAGAACACGACGAGAGGCTACGCGGGGTGCTAGAACAAGCACGTAAAGCAGGGCTTAAACTGAACAAGTCGAAATGTGAGTTTGGGGTGACAGAGGTTACTTACCTAGGTGACAAGTTGTCCGCGGAAGGGATACAGCCTGATCCAGAGAAAATAAGGGCAATAGTAGAGATGCCAGCGCCAAAAGATAAAACAGACCTGCAAAGAGCATTAGGGTTAGTCAACTACATGGGGAAGTTCATACCAAATCTGTCTGCAAGCTCAAAGGCCCTCCGTAGTCTACTGGAAAAGCAAAACGAATGGCAGTGGGAACACGAACATGCAAATGAGTGGGAGGTGTTAAAGGCCAACCTGATCAAAGAGCCGGTGTTAAAGTACTATGATGTTGACAAACCGGTCAAAGTCTCTACTGATGCATCCAAAGAGGGTCTCGGAGCGGTGCTGCTCCAACGACACGGCACAGAATGGTTTCCCGTCGCTTACGCATCCCGAACGATGTCATCTGCAGAGCGCAACTATGCGCAAATTGAGAAAGAGACATTAGGCGCGGTTTTCGGATGTGAAAAGTTCCATGAATATATCTACGGCAGGGAAATAATACTAGAGACTGATCACAAGCCGCTTATTGCCATTTCCAGAAAGCCACTTGGAGATGCACCGCCACGCATCCAGCGTCTCATGTTACGGCTACAGAAGTACCACATGACGCTCGAGTTCACTCCAGGAAAGTACTTAATAGTGGCAGACGCTCTCAGCAGAGCGAGTTTGAGTGACACGGGCCCGAGCAGCACCGAGCAGGAGGTGCAAATCCATGTGGACTGTGTGAAGGCCCAGCTGCCTGCATCAAATGAGAAATGGGCCCAGTTCGCGCAGGAAACAGCAAGCGACAGAGAGTTGCAGGAGGTCATAGCGGCCATCCTCTCACCAGGAGATGAGGCCAGGATACTGCCAAGTCCGTATCGTCACACTAGAGATGAACTGACAGTGATCGACGGGGTACTCCTTAAAGGTAACAAAATAGTAGTTCCCGGCTCCATGAGACCAGAGATGGCTAAGTTAGCACATGAGGGCCATTTGGGAATAGAGAAAAGCAAGAGGCGGGCTCGTGAGGTACTGTTTTGGCCATACATGAACAGAGATATTGAGACTGTAGTACAGCGATGTGGGATTTGCCAACAGCATAGATATATGCAGCCTAGAGAGCCGCTTCTGCCTCATAGCAAACCAACCGAGCCATGGGAAAAAGTAGGTGCAGACTTATTTCAGCTGAAAGGGAGAGACTATTTAATCATAGTGGACTACCATTCAAACTATCCAGAGTATGCGCTGTTGTCTGATACCACAGCAAAGCAAGTGATCGCTCATTCTAAGTCTATTTTCGCAAGGCACGGTATTCCAGTGACTTTAGTAAGTGATAATGGGCCGCAGTTTAGCTGCCAGGAGTTCGCAGAGTTCGGAAAACAGTATGGATTCAAGCATGTAACCTCAAGCCCACTGTACCCGCAGTCAAATGGTCTAGCGGAAAAGGGAGTGCAAATCGTGAAACGACTGCTAAGGAAAGCAGCGGAAGCGGGTGAGGACCCGTACCTGGCAGTCCTCAACTACAGAGCATCACCGCTGGAAGGTGGCCGCTCACCAGCAGAGTTGCTGATGAACAGGAGGCTCAAGACAAAGCTGCCGTCAGCAGAGCACCTGCTCCAGCGCGCTGACCACCGCACACAGAGAGAGCACCGGTCCACACAGAGAGAGGACCGGTCCAAACGTGCCTATGACAAAAGAGCACGGCCCTTGGGACCTCTTGAACGAGAGGACCTAGTGAGAGTCAGATGCGAAGGAAGATGGGGACCGGTCGCACAGGTCCTTAAAGAGACTGCTCCAAGATCATACGAGGTACTTACCGAGAATGGCAATACAATCCGCAGGAACCGGAGACACCTGTTGAAGATTCCACGCCCAGAACCACAGCCTGCAGAGAATGGCAATGACAGGGAGACTCCGGGAGAGCAAATAGAAGGGGGGCATACTCAATCAGACACGGACAGCCCTCCTGTCGAGTCACCCTCCCCTGGGGTGGAGCGGGTTCAAAGGCCGAGTAGGTCCATTGTCAAACCTAGGAGACTTGTAGAGGAGTGCTAATAACACGCACAGAAAGGGTGGGTTTATTATTTTTATTTAATTTTTTATTGCGGACTTGGAGTTCTGTTCTCAGGGTCATTACTGTTTGTTTCTGGACTCAGGTTATTTGTGAATTGATGCTGTATGGTTCCATTACAGTTTGTTTTCAATGAAAAAAAAAAAAAAAAAGGAAAGAGTTAAGAGAAGTGTAATAATTGTACTGTTTAGAGTACCGTTACATTGTTTATTTGTACAAGCTGGAGAGTACATCTTGAGAATTCTAGTACGTATGCTAAGCTATAGATATAGACTTGTAATATCTGTGAACTGTTATTCTCTGAGATCAACTTCATCTTAATCCTTAGAAAAAGGGAGATGTACCGATAGTGGCCTGTAGGGGCGCTATACCAGCTACTGCATGTTGAATGTACAACGTGACCAATAAAGCAGTTTGATGAATGGCGACCAAGTGTGTGTGTGCACATTGATACAGTCTGAAGTTGCCACTGGCGCTGGTGCTGCATCCATTGTTTTCTACTCTGCCAATATGGCGCCTGTTATGATGCGTTTTTGTGTGACTATAATGCCAATTTTGTGTGCCTATCAAATATTGCAATACTCATTGTTTAACCTTAAACATACTTTAAGTGTGCCCACTCTCAGTAGTAAACAACATTCTTAGGAGCAGGCATATACCATATCAAGTAACAGTGAGACCAGTTTAACTCTAAGGACATAGGAGCCTACCCAGTGGTCAGCAGAGCAGAACAGCATGAACACAGGATAGCCATGTATGGGAACTAATGTCAGTATTGTAAAGCTATTTCCTCTCTGAGAACGGTATATAAGCTGTAACAAACATCAGTACTTTGCTTGGCATCTCTTTATGCCACAGCCAGGCTCGGCACCAGTCGCAGCCAAGCTCGACATCTCCTATGTCGTAGCCATGCTTGAAACTTGGACTTAACAGAGCATGCTGCCTTGGAAACATCTGTACAAGAGAATGCAACCCAGATCTGCCTAATACAATGATTACGATTCAACCTTCTCTCTGAGTCATCAATATATCATTTCCGGCCACCTGACCAAGAAAAATCTCCATATATCAGCGCCGTAAACAAAGTTACGTGACTCGAGTCACGTGACGTCCGGAGCTCTACACCTAGATTTCAGACGGAGAAGAGGTGAACAAGCAACACTGCGCACGCGCAGTGAAAGTATTTAGTGATCATTAAACTGTTGTTTATTATATCGAGTGGGTACTTTAAAACTTCAAGTTGGTGTTATGAAAAAAAAATTAAACTAGATATTGTTGACACAATAAGTTTCACTTTCACTTTTTGACTGTGTGCTGTTTGAAAGTTCACCAGTCGCTGCCACAATGGACCTATCGCTAACGTCCAATCATATCACAGCAAAAGTCACGACAGGCAGAAAACTCGGAAAAACAACTCACTAATATCTGATGGTGAAAAGCTTCTAGACAAAATATTCTTATCATCTTTAAAAAAAAATACATGACTATTACTTGCTGTGGTAAATCGGAAATCAGAAATTTGCCAACTCCCTCCATTGTAAGTCATTGAATGTCATTCAGTCACGGTCGGTCAGTCAGTCACTTTCAGTGAAGCATTGTTTGTTTGTCCGAGTTTTCAAAGGGGGCGTGGCTTAGCGATAGGTCCATTGTAAATATACAATTGATCTCATTATTTTCAATGCACTAGATGCGTAAAGCCTCACAGCAGGTTATTAGTGGGCCGACCGGCCCTGCCCTACCCCCCTCAAGTCCAATGGAAGCGTCAAGCACAGCCTTTCCGTAGAAATACATCGCTCCCTGTCTAACGTTATATATCTAACGTAATATGTTTTAAGGCTGATCTGTGCATGATAGTGCTGCATTTTGACATAATTCTTATCGCATTTCCCCCTGTTGAGCTGTATAGCGGCACGTATTAAAGTGAAGTGCTCTTATGACACTTAACTCCTCCTACTGTCCCTGCTCGCTCCAGGTCTGTTGTGTATAATGGAGAAGCGTATCCTACCCGTACCATACCGTACTTTCAAATGCGTGCCATACCGGTCTGGTCAAAGGAAAAGCGCCATATTTGGGTAAAATTTGCGTTGGAAGCGGTCTCCTGGTCCTGGATGAATGAGCAAATAAACATGCAATTGGAGAGTGTCATTAATTGACACTCTCCAATCATAAAAGTGTCATTAATTGAACTGAATTTTATTAGCGGGGTATGGCACTCTATTTAATAAACATGCAATTAAGAGATATAAGTGTCATTAATTGAACTATGTTCATGCAATTGGCAAGAATAAATGGATAGAAATAGATCAATATTGAACAACAGATGAAGAGAATTAATACAAAGAGAGATAAAAGTGTCATTCATTGAACTGAATTTTATTAGCGCGGCATGGCACTCTATTTGGGGGTAAAATTGAAAGTGCATTCTTGAAAATGCATAGAAAGCTGTTCCATGAGCTTAATAGTGTTAAAATAGAGCCCAGCAATGGGTCAGTGTTTGCACACCCACATCCTCACCGACACTGGGGGTCTCCCACTCCCCCAATGACTGGTCCTCCACCTCACTCACACACTGGATGGAGGCTGGAGCTCTATTACCTGCCTGGGTATATGTAACCTAATCACTGCTCCACTGGTAATGGAGGCCAAAAAAAAGGGAGGTGAGGGTGAAGCAGAATCACTTCACTCTCACCTCCCAACATGCAGTCACTCCCTGGGCATGGAGAGAGCTAGCCCTGGGCCCTCAGTAACATGGAGAACGAGAGAACCAGTTCTGTTCAGCACCACACAGACCCCAGTAGGCACACACTGAGCTGGGCAGTGACGCAGCCAGGCCTGGGCCCTACAGTAACATGGAGAACCAGAGAACCAGGCCTGTTCAGCACCACACAGCACCACCAGTAGACTCACACCATCTCTGGCTACTGACAAGCATAAGCTGGGGTCATGATGCACTGGACTGGAGGTCAGGTGAACTGACATCCATAGGGCACTAGGGACACCTGTCAGACCCAGACACACACACCATCGCTGGCTACTGTTAGATCTTAGTGGTATTTCTTACAATATAATCTGTGTGTCAGTACAGGATCACACTGTTCTGCTATTGTGTGTCATGTTTAGAGAAGATGGCCTCTGCATCTGGCAGACTGGCTGGGATTCGGCAATAACACCCTACAGAACAATGTGCCTTTTTGCATATAGTCAAACTGTATCTAAGCAGAGTCTACATATCTCACTCACTCAGTTATCTGATGTAATCGCAGCGAGGCACTGATAGGATCAATGTAGCTGCTGAGCTCCACACATTCTGCCTGCAGTGGCATATAGCATGAGATCCAATGTATGCACAGTATGAATGATTGACCCTCAGATTAGAAGCGTTACAATAACAATGATGTTTGTGGCTAATAAAGGACTGTATTAAATTATCATCAGCGCCCAGATACGCTTCTATTTACACTATATGGACAAAAGTATGTGGACACAATTCTGGTCTGGGGCTGTTTTCATGGTTTGGGCTCGGCCCCTTAGCTCCAGTGAAGGGACATCTTAATGCTACAGTATACAATGTGATTCTAGAGAATTGTATGCTTCCAACTTTGTGGCAACAGTTTGGGAAAGGCCCTTTCCGGTTTCAGCATGACTCGAGTCAAAGCAATGCCCCCGTACACAAAGTGAGATCCATAATGACGTGGTTTGCCGAGTTTGGTCTGGGAGAACTTGACTGGCCTGCACACAGAGCTCTGACCTCAACCCCATCCAACACCTTTGGGATGAATTGGAACGCCGACTGTGAGCCAGTCCTTCTCGCCCAACATCAGTGATGCTCTTGTGGCTGAATGGGAGCAAATCCCTGCAACCATATTCTAAAACCTAGTAGAAAGTCTTCCCAGAAGAGTGGAAACTGTTATAACAGCAACGGTGGGACCAACTCCATATTAATGTAGTTCAACAAGCACATATGGGTGTGATTTTCAGGTCTCCCAACACTTTTGTCCATAGTGTATATGCAGTGAGAAGCTGAAATAGAAATCTATCAGGTGTGTCTGTCAGGTGTGTCTGTCAGCTGTGTCTATCAGGTGTGTCTGTCAGGTGTGTCAGATCTATCAGGTGTGTCTATCAGGTGTGTCTATCAGGTGTGTCAGATCTATCAGGTGTGTCTATCAGGTGTGTCTATCAGGTGTGTCTGTCAGGTGTGTCTAACAGGTGTGTCTATCAGGTGTGTCTATCAGGTGTGTCAGATCTATCAGGTGTGTCTATCAGGTGTATCTATCAGGTGTGTCAGATCTATCAGGTGTGTCTATCAGGTGTGTCAGATCTATCAGGTGTGTCTATCAGGTGTGTCAGATCTATCAGGTGTGTCTATCAGGTGTGTCAGATCTATCAGGTGTGTCTATCAGGTGTGTCTATCAGGTGTGTCTATCAGGTGTGTCTATCAGGTGTGTCAGATCTATCAGGTGTGTCAGATCTATCAGGTGTGTCAGATCTATCAGGTGTGTCTGTCAGGTGTGTCTATCAGATGTGTCTGTCAGATGTGTCTGTCAGGTGTGTCTGTCAGGTGTGTCTGTCAGGTGTGTCTATCAGATGTGTCTGTCAGGTGGGTCTGTCAGGTATGTCTATCAGGTGTGTCTGTCAGGTGTGTGCTGATTGTGAAGCTGAGGGCCAGGTTGTTTCACTGCCCCCATTGTTTAGATGTCTTTGAATAGAATGAAACAATGTACTTAGGGAGATTCAAGAGTGCATCCATTTATCCACAAAACTGAATTACAAAAGTACAAGGAAGTAACATTCAGAACAAAACTACACAAAGAACTATAACCAACCCAAAAATGGTTACACAACCAATGTACAATCCAGAAAGAGATAGTTCCTTGCATTTGTATTGCATTGCATTCACAGTTCAGCAGTTGGATATTTAATAGATGGCTACTTATTTAAGTTTCATAATCTAATTCTAGATTATATCCTGATATTCTAGACTCCCCTGATATTTAAGTCTGTACGGTGTGTGTATACTTGAGTAGCTGAAACTGGTGAATAGGTGAGTTACAACAGTATATGATGTCGTGTTCCTGTTATACGTTATTATTAATAGTATATTATTATAATATGTACTTTTTTGTTTTTGCAGAGGTGGATTTTATCACTCTAAAATATGCAGGGTATGCTATCCTTTTCATTATCCCTCCCCAATGACAGCAAGTTGAGCAGGCAAACAGGCGAGTTGTAGTGTGTCATTTACCTGCTTGTGTGTGTGTGTGTGTGTGTGTGTGTGTGTGTGTGTGTGTGTGTGTGTGTGTGTGTTTATGATTATCTGAATTCGTTCTCAACTGGCTCCCTGAGAGTCCGCGGCATGTCGTGGCTAATCATGAGAGATGGCTCTGTGCTCATAGGCTGAGCTGGGTGCCAGTCAGCTGTGGGCTGAGGGGGCGGGGGCATGTAGACCTCCTCCTTCTCCTGCTGCTGCAGGCGCCTTAGGATCACTTTTGACAGGAAGTGGGGGTCATCCTCATGCTCATCTACAGGAAGAGGATGTATTGGGTCAGAAGTGCAAGATAGAGATATTGCAAGATAGAGAAGACAAAGAAAAGACAGAGAAAAAGACAGGCAGACAGACAGACAGACACACAGACACACACACACACACACACACACACACACACACACACACAGACAGACACACAGACACCACACACACAGACGGACAGACGGACGGACGGACAGACTGACAGACAGGCAGGCAGACAGACACACTGACAGACAGACAGACAGACACAAAGACAGACAGACACACTGACAGACAGACAGACAGACACACTGACAGACAGACGGACCGACAGACAGACAGACATCTAACCATTGAGGAGGATGAGACTGTAGCGGTTCCTGCACTCCAGAGAACAGTCCAGTATGTCCTGGAGAGTCCTGTAGAACAGCAGCACCTGCTCCCTCCTGTCCCTCTCCCCGAAGCCTGCGCTGCTCTCCTGAGACATCCGGTACAGCGTCAGCAGAGGGGTGGCGTACTCCACCACACACTCATGGGGCTGCAGAGACACAGACAGAGACACACACATCCATACATAATTGCACAGACATGCACGCATATACATACATGCAGAAACACACACATAGATACACACACACACACACACACACACACACACACCTACACACACACACACGATATGTGCGACATACTTAACAACAGACAGTAAACAGGGCAGCGCTTTGGGCTTTCCAAGTCTGTTCACACAGTTAGCCACAAGGTGGTGACAGTGTTAAGCTTTTCCAGCACTTCAAAAGCACTCATTATTAGTTCACTCATTTAGCCACAAGATGGCGTCAGTAGGATGTTAACGTCAAAATAGCCTAAATGGGCATTTTGAAAAGGGGATGTAAAGTTAGAGGAGTTAAATTCAAGCCAGATAAGACTAGTGTGTAGTAATAATGGCTGAGATTAAAGGGATAGTTCAGCCTAGGCTTTTTTTATGTGAAAATACAAACTTACACAACAGCCTACTGGTAGCAAAGTAGAAAACTAAACATACAAATAGTATGAACCATCCCTATAAGCAAAATGTCCTACTTGGCCAACTGAAACATGTAACATGTTGACATCAATTAACTTGTAACTCCCCCGCCTACCTGTTTGTTCTCGTCCAATACACAGTAGACGCTGTGCTTGTAGACACGGCCCCGGACCCCTGCCGTGTTCATCTCCACGTTTGGGAGGTTGTCGAAGAAACTGATGTGGGTGTCGTCGTCCTCCAGCTTGTGGCAGATGTTGGTGTTGATTGGCACGAGGATGAGGAGTCTCCTGGAACCGCTGTTCAGAAACAGCCCGGCGGGGTGAGTGGCCCGGAACTCTGCAATGGAATCCTCCAACCCTACCAATCAAATCAAACTATATTTACATATTCATACATTTGTGAAATAAAAACAAACTAATACAACAGAGAGACTGATGCAAGGCAATGGATGAAAGTGACTCAGATGTAGTAAAAAGGCTGCGCTAGGTCGGTTAGTTACGCACACTTAGCATACTTAGCATACTTAGTATACTTAGCACACTTAGCATACTTAGCATACGTAGCATACTTAGCATACTTAGCATCAGGGCCGGCCGATGGCATAAACAGACTAAGCGCTCGCTTAGGGCCACAACCAACTAGAGGGGGCCACATTAAAATGTGTCCAATAGATTTCCAAGATAAGAGAATCCTAAACCCATATTTACGCACCAGCTGATGTTCAGGACCACGATGTCCCTGATGACACGGAGTCCGCGGGCACCACAGGGTCTGACTAAGTGTGTGTGTGTGTGTGTGTGTGTGTGTGTGTGTGTACTCACGTGGCAGCACCAGTTTCAGGTAGCCCTGGTAGAAGGACCAGGCCAGGCCGTGGGCCACGTTCATCTTCCCCCCCTCACAGATCTCTGACACCTCCACCCGAGAGGGCCCCTGCAACCACACACACACACACACTGATACCTTAGGGTGCATCCTAACCCTAACCCTGACCCTAACCCTAACCACACACACTGATATCTTAGTCTGCATCCTAACCCTAACCCTAACCCTAACCACACACACTGATATCTTAGGGTGCATCCTAACCCTAACCCTAACCACACACACTGATATCTTAGGGTGCATCCTAACCCTAACCACACACACTGATATCTTAGGGTGCATCCTAACGCTAACCCAAACCCTAAACACACACTGATATCTTAGGGTGCATCCTAACCCTGAATGAATTATCTTTATTGTCATTGCAACAGGTACAATGACATTTAAATGCAAGATGCTAACAATCAAACACATTCCTAGATAATAAAAAACAAGAATGAGACATAAATAGACATAAATAAGGGGGATATAAATAGGGGGATAAGTGATCGGTAGGAATCTGAGAATGTGAGAATGTGAGAATCTATTATGTAAACGTATATGCTTATATACACCATATGGCCTATTCACAGGGTGTTATATAGACAGGGGGGAGTTAGCATGTAACTGTGTACTTTTTATAAACATGTAAACGTATGAACTAGTAACTTATATACAGTATATGAAACCTAACACAAGAATGTAAACATATTGCAGGGTTATAGAACATTGCACTATTCCTTTGGTTATTGCACAGTAGTTTCTCATATTGCACAGGGGGTTACAGAGGGGATTTTTGTTTTGTTTTGCTTAGATCTTAGCCGAGTTTAGTGCACTTATGGCCCTGGGGAACAAACTGAACTTTAGTCTGTTAGTACGGGTGGGCATGATACTGAAGCGCCTGCCTGAGCGCAGTCGTATGAAGTGTTTGTTGCCAGGGTGGTGTGGGTCCTTGAGGGTTTTGACTGCCTTCTTGAGACAGCGGGAGTTGTACAGTTCTTCTAGGGAGGGGAGAGGGCATCCGATGATCTTCTGGGCCGAGTTGACGACCCTCTGGAGCGCTTTCCTCTCTGCGGCTGTGCAGCTGAGGAACCACACGCAGATGCAGTATGTGAGGATGCTTTCCACGGAGTAGCGGTAGAAGGACACAAGCAGGTCTTGTCTGAGGTGGTAGTTTCAGGAAGTAGAGTCTCTGCTGTGGCTTCTTGACGATCGCCGTGGTGTTGGTTCTCCTGGTCAGGTCATCCTCCAGGTGGACGCCCAGGAATCTGAAGACTGAGACTCTCTCCACGCAACCCTAACCCTAACCCTAAACACACACTGATATCTTAGGGTGCATCCTAACGCTAACCCTAACCCTAACCCTAACCACAAACACTCACTGATATCTTAGGGTGCATCCTAACCCTAACCCTAACCACACACTGATACCTTAGGGTGCATCCTAACCCTAACCCTAACCACACACTGATACCTTAGGGTGCATCCTAACCCTAACCCTAACCACACACTAACCCTAACCCTAACCCCTTTCCTAACCTTAACCCTAACCCCTTTCCTAACCTTAACCCTAACCCCTTTCCTAAGCCTAACCCTACCTCTAACCCTAGCCCTAACCCTAACCCCCCTAGCCCTAACCCAAACCCCTAACCCCAACCCTGGCCCTGACCCTAGCCCTAACCCGAACCCCAACACTAACCCCTAACCCTAACCCCCAACCCTAAGCCCTTTCCTAACCTTAACCCTAAGCCCCTTCCTAAGCCTAACCTTCCTCTAACCCTACCTCTAACCCTAACCCCCCTAGCCCTAACCCAAACCCCTAACCCGGCCTCCCCCTCTTTCCTTCCCAGGCCGCACCTCAAGCCCACTAGGAACACTTGGGCAGGGGAACATAGGGAGCAGGCGCCAGAGAGCCTTACTGGCCCTCCCTCCTAGGGGGCCTCCTTAATATTACCTAACCACACACTGATACCTAAGGGTGCACCCTAACCCTAACCCTAACCCTAACCACACACTGATATCTTAGGGTGCATCCTAACCCTAACCCTAACCACAGACTGATATCTTAGGGTGCATCCTAACCCTAACCCTAACCCTAACGCTAACCACACACTGATATCTTAGGGTGCATCCTAACCCTAACCCTGACCCTAACCCTAACCACACACTGATATCTTAGGGTGCATCCTAACCCTAACCCTAACCACACACTGATATCTTAGGGTGCATCCTAACCCTAACCCTAACCCTAACGCTAACCACACACTGATATCTTAGGGTGCATCCTAACCCTAACCCTGACCCTAACCCTAACCACACACTGATATCTTAGGGTGCATCCTAACCCTAACCCTAACCCTAACCCTAACCACACACTGATATCTTAGGGTGCATCCTAACCCTAACCCTGACCCTAACCCTAACCACACACTGATATCTTAGGGTGCATCTCAATACTCTGAGGAATGTTTCCAGACACACATTGAACACGTGTGTTTGATACCATTCCTTATTCCGTTCCATTGATTACAATGAGCCCATCCTGATGTCTTCCTTCACCTGCCTCCCCTCTTCAGTCACATCATATGCTCATACGGGGCTCATAGAGATCATATGCTCATACGGGGCTCATATAGATCATATGCTCATATGGGCTCATATAGATCAGGCCAGAGCATTCTGAACTCCCTGAAGAAATCAAACAGGCCCAAACCCTAAACATATTTAAATCTAAGCTAAAAACCTTCATGTTTGCAGCAGTTATTACTAAACACAAACACTTCTATCAATGTCTTTTTATTCATGAAGTATTATCTTATTAAATGTTTTATCTATTTACGTCTTATATTTTATTCATTGTCTTTTTTATTTTCTTACTATGCTCCTCTTGCTGTATTTTTTTTATAATGTATGTAAAGCACTTTGAATTGCCCCTGTTGTATGAAATGTGCTATACAAATAAACTTGCCTTGCCTTGCCTTGCCTTCTACACAGAGTATAAGGTTCCTAATACTCTGGACCAAGCCATTGTTTAAAACTAACATTTGAAGCTCAGTGAAGGAAGGTGTTGCTGGTATTACACATTGTTGTACATTAATCTTACAGACAGACAAAGTAACTTTTGCTGAAAATGATTTACATTCGAGATTAGGGTTGGGTACCGAAAACCGGTACCGGTATGGTACAGGTTACTTTACATTCGGTACCTACTACCGAACCGAATTGCAACGGAGATTTCGGTTCCTCGTTTCGGTTCCTCTCTCGCCCCCTGGTGTCCGAAATGGATGTTACATGCAACAGTCAACCGCACGTGACATCGCCTGTTAAAGTTCCACTCAGTTCACGTAATCGAGACTGAATCGCTCTCAACATGCGCGAGGCGACGTGCTTGCAAAACAGTTTTGTAATTGGTCAGAATTTAGCGGGAAATTTGGATTTAACAACGACACAATATTGGCAGGGGGAAATAATTGGAGTCAAATTTTTATAGACAACGGATTTACATGCTGGAAAAACATGCAGCTAAAATTCAGGGAACATTTGGACAATACGAGACACAAGGGAGCTGTGGTCGCATGCTCTTATTACAGGGCAATATGTGCGGTGCAAAAATAATCTAAAATCATCACGAACAGAACGGCGGAGGTACGGGTAAACAGGGCTCATGTCGATGTCATCAAAGGTAAACGTTGTTTTTCTCAGCTGATAATATGCATTACCTTGCTGTTGGTTGTTTACCTAATGCTCCATCTGACTGTCACACTGTGATTTGACTGACGCTGTTGTGTAAACAGTTAATGAGTAACGTTAGCCCGTTTTGTGCATGTACTCTCATGTAGGCCTACTTCGTATTGATGAGCTGATAATCTTTCAGTGTGTGTGTGCAGGGTTCGAGTTATGTGGGAGCCAATGGGAGCTGAGCTCCCATAGAGATGGTCTTAGCTCCCATGAAGGCAGTAAAATCAAAAATCTGTGGGGGTCGCTAATAATACATTACCACAACTATTATTTGATCAAAATGTCAATGTAATGAATATTATTTAATTTATATTATAAATATTGTAAAATAAACACGTTTTCCAAAAGAACTACGCGCACCATTAATCTCCTGTGAATGACAGTATGCCTTTGACTGCCTGCACTTCACCACCAAGACACCATGGGGCGCAGTAGAATATTGTGCAACAGCAAAAGGTTGATTAATCAGCTGTGCGGTAAACCGTTGGAACACACAGTGCACAGCTGATTAATCAATTAAACCAATAGAGTGAGACAGGATATGTTCATCCAAGGTGCCTTTCAGGAAGTAGTGGAGATCGTGCACCTAGCCTATTATTGAGAAGCAAACATTCATTCATTAGCTATACAGGAGTATATACATACAGTAGCTACCATGCCGCCCAAAAAAGGCCACTGCTGCCGACCGGGTCATCAAGCCTAGAAAATTTCGGGGTTTTATCAAAGAAACCTGCTATGACACCTAACGTTAGCCCTGCTGCTACTACTGTTACTGCTACTACTGCTGCTACTACTGAGGACTCTGCTACCAGGCCTGAACGCGCAACACCCACACACAGTTCAGATGAGGGGCAGAATGAAGAGGTAGGGGAGGCAACGCCACAGAACTGGGGAGAAGATCAGTGGAGATCCTGGAAAAAAAAGAAACATCTGGCTATTTGCAAATGAGGATGGCCTTGGATGCCTTGCCTGTAAAGAGGCAAAGACTCTTTTACTTTCAGAGAAAAAGTGGGGAGTGCATTTGGCGGATGCCTGGATCAATGGGACAGTAAGTAGCCCCGTTCAAAAGCAGTTGCGGAAAAAGATGTATATACACCGCGACAGTCATGCTCATAAACGAGCTGTTGAAATAGCAGAGCTTAAACAAAAGGAAGTGCTTCCTAAGAAAGTAGCAGCACTCACTTCCATTATGTACAAGGAGACAGCAAGTTCGTTCAGGGCAGCCTATACTGTGGCTAAAGAAAGGATGCCTTATACAAAACTGAATCCAATTATGAAGCTTAATGAGATGAATGGCGCGATAGTCGGCCCTACTCACCGATCAGATCATTCATGTGCACAGATTGTAGAGCACATTGCACAGGAGATGAAAAATAAATTCATTTCTAATGTCAAATCACTTAATTCGAGTATTAGCATAACAATAGATGAAAGCACAATTCATGGACGAGCGTACATGATTATTTATGTCAGATGCGATGTCACTGGAAATGGAGATGTGGACAATGTGTTTTTTGACATAGTTGAACTTGACCAGGGCACAGATGCCGAGTCCCTGTGCAATGCACTGAAAAACAGCCTTCGATCAGCGGGAATGGATGACGAATTTCTTCGGAAAAACCTAATTAGCATAGCCACAGATGGGGCGGCCGTGCTAACAGGGAGAGTGAATGGACATAGCTAGACTGAAACGGGACTTCCCTCGGCTGCAGGCAGTTCACTGTCTCGCGCATCGGTTAGAATTAGCGGTGAATGACTCATTGAAGGAGGTGACTGGCTGTACTCATTTAGAGTTTTTCCTCTCAAAACTCTATGCTCTTTACCACCAGTCCTCGAAAAATGCAAGGGAATTACAGGAAGCAGCTGCGGAACTGAACCTGCAGACATGCAGCTGGGCTTCTAGAATCCATCTGCAGTACACATGCTGTTCATTTACCTGCAAGTCCTCTGTGAAGAGCTAGATAGATAGACAGTTATTTGTTTCACAAACTTTTCCAAACTTTTTCCAATCTTACAGTCAGCAGACAGACATGAATCCTAGTGCGTCTATTCAATCGATGGCCTCCTTGTATGTAGGAGATCTCCACAGGGACACCACTGAGGGAATGCTGCATGAGAAATTCAGCCCTTCTGGTCCAATCATCTCTATAAGAGTGTGCAGGGATTTGATAACACGCCGATCTCTTGGGTATGCCTTTGTCAACTTTCACCAGCAAGCTGACGCAGAGCGTGCCCTGGACACCATGAACTTTGATGACGTCAATGGAAGACCTATGCGCATCATGTGGTCTCAGCGTGACCCTTCTCTGAGGAATAGTGGGGTCGGCAACATCTTCATAAATAATTTAGTGGAGACTTTTGACAGCAAGCACCTCTACGACATGTTCTCTGAGTTTGGGGACATCCTTTCCTGCAAGGTAGCATCTGATGATGATCACAAAGCTTTGGCTTTGTGCAGTATAATACGCAGGAGGCCGCTGAGAGAGCTATTAAGAGACTCAATGGCATGTTATTGAGTGGCAGAAAAGTGTTTATTGGACACTTCAAATCTTGCGATGAACGAGAGGCTGAACTTGGATCCAGGGCTCGAGAGTTCACTAATATTTACATCAAAAACTTTGGTGAGGATATGGATAACCAACGCCTTAAGGAGAGGTTTGAAAGATTTGGACCAGCCCTGAGCGTCCGTGTCATGACTGATGGCGCTGGTAAATCCATGGGTTTTGGATTTGTCAACTTCGAAAGGCATGAGGATGCCAAGAGAGCCATTGATGAGATGAATGGCCAGGAGATAAATGGGAGATGGATCTACGTGGGCCGTGCCCTGAAGAGAGGAGAGCGCCAGACTGTGCTGAAGCGCCAGTTTGAGCAGATAAAGATGGGCTGCAGGACCAGATACCAGGTGTGTGTTTATGAAAACAATATACATATACTGTACAAGTAAAATAAGTTGATAGTCATGGTAAACATTGTTGATGTATTTGAGGGATGAAAAACATCTCACTAAACAGGGTTTCTCTCTACCAGGGTGTCAACCTGTATGTGAAGAACTTGCATGACCGCTTGGATGATGAGCAGCTGCACAAAGAGTTCTCCCACTTTGGAACGATCACCAGTGCAAAGGTGATGATGGAGGGTGGACGCAGCAAGGGATTTGGCTTTGTGTGCTTCTCCTCCCCTGAGGCGGCCACCAAGGCTGTGACTGAGATGAACGGCCGCATCGTGGCCACCAAGCCCCTGTATGTGGTTCTGGCCCAGAGCAAGGAGGGCCAGACTCACAGAACCAACCAGCACATGCAGAGGATGGCCAGCGTCTGCACCGTTCCCAACCCAGACATCAACCTCTACCAGGTTGCTCCCCCACCTGGATTCTTCATGGCTGCCATTCCACAGGCCCAGCAGCCTGCTGTCCATGTCCAGGACCAGGAGCCTCTCCCTGCCTCCATTCTGGCTGTCGCTGCCCATGAGGACCAGAAGCAGATAATGCGTGAGTCTGTGTGTTTATTTCTATGGATCCCCATTAGCTGTTACAGTTACTGTTACTGATATTTACTCTCCCTCCCTCCAGGTGAACGTCCCATCTCATCCATCCACAACATGCTACATGTCACTGTGCTGGAGGCTCAGTGGGCAGAGGAGGCTGCACAGAAATCTGGCCACATCCCATCTTGAGTTCCAAGCGGCTAAGATCCAGACTTTTTAAACCGACTTCACCGATAAAGCATATTTAAGCATTGAAAAGATATTGCAATATTAATAAATTATTTCATTACAAAATTAAATTGATTGACTCAGCTATGTCTAGAAAAGGGTAAGCTGGATGATACAAGTTAAAGCCCTGGTTGGACCAGATAGACCAGGCCAAGACAAGGCCTCCTTGACCAGCAATGCACCTCCCAGCTCAGCATCGCTGTCTTTCTCTCTCCACGAATCGAGATACACAGTCTCCAATGATTCTATCTGTGGCCATTTCGAGAACTACAGTAGACAATGTTTTTAAAAACATCACAAGATGATGAATGTTTACGCATTCGGGTTCTGTGGGGAACATACCAACGCCACAACCTTGATGACATAACAAGAACCACAACACTGGAGCTGGTAGGAGTGGACCTGTTAGGACTGGGCATTCTATAGTGCAACCTGACCTTAGATGACAGTAACTATGGTTAGTAACTAGTAGGTGTGGGTCAATATTCTCGAGGTTGTGTGTGTGTGTGTGTGTGTGTTGCCCTTGTCTCACCAGGACTCCCAGGGTTTTGAAGAGAGGATAGAGGGCACAGACTAGGACCACCAGGCTGCTCTGACTCTGCTCCAGCTGAGCACCAGCCAGGCCGAACAACACCGCCGCCAGGGTACGGACATCCACACAGGCAGGCAGTAGATCACCCAGTACCTGCCGCCCACGATACCTGGGCAACAGAGAGGGGGGGGATAGGTGATGGGTGGATGGATAGATAGACAGATAGATAGACAGACAGATAGCACCAAACACACACTTTCCCTTACCGAGTATTTGCGTGGAATAGCCACTCCTCTGCGAACAGGAACACTCCATGAAGCAACGGCCCCAAAGTCAGGATGAGTATCGCTGTGGCAACCAGTCTCCAGGTGCTCTCGGGTTTCGACAGGAAGACGGCCGCCGTTGTCACGGCAGCCAATCCCATCGCACATTTCCTGGGCAGAGTCCCACGAGGCCGAGGGATTAGAGACTCCTCCCCTCCCAACTGCTGCATCTGAGAAGCACATAACAATAACAATAACAATAACAACAATAACAATAACAACAACTTAACAAGAAGAGTAAAAAGGGGGATAAAAACAGACTCATCAAAGTACTATGGAGTTGCTAAACCAGTCTGTTTGTCGTACAGTCACTGGATACTTTATTAGGAACAGTATGCTAATACTGGGTACGGCCTCCCGTTGCTCTCAAAACAGCCTCAATTCTTCGTGCCGTTGATTCCACAAGATGTTGGAAACATTCCTTTGAGATTCTGGTCCATGATGACATGATTGCGTCACGCAATTCCTGCAGATTTTTACATTTCATTTCACTTTCAAGCTGTGAATCTCCCGTTCTACCACATTCCAAAGGTGTTCTATTGGACTAGGATCCGGTGACTGGGAAGGCCACAGAAGACTCATTGTCACGTTCATGAAACTAGTTTGAGACGACTTTTGCTATGTGACATGGTGCATTATCATGCTGGGAGTAGATATTACAAGATGGGCACATTTTCGACCATGAAGGGATACACTACAATACAATACAATACTCAAACAGGCTGTGGCGTTCAAGCGATGATTGATTGGTAAAATGTGCCAAGAAAACATTCCCCACACCTTTGGGGTGATGGTAGAACGGTGACACGTGTTCTTAATAAATTTGCAAGCAATGGACACCCTCCAAACAGGTTGTGTGTGTGTGTGTGTGTGTGTGTATGTATGTGCGTGTGTGTGTGTGTGTATGTATGTGCGTGTGTGTGTATGTGTGTGTGTGTGTGTGTGTGTGTGTGTGTGTGTGTGTGTGTGTGTGTGTGTGTGTGTGTGTGTGCGTGTGCGTGCGTGGTGCGTGTGTGTGTGTGTGTGTTACGGTTGGGTTCGCCATTTCCTTGGTGACTCCTTGGTGCCTCCCTCTGGCGGCCCCTGGTGGCCTGGGACGCTACTACACTCCCTGTTCCTGTCCTCGTTGTGGACTAATGTGAGTCACCTCTGTATGTTTGGACTTGTGTATTTATGTCCTCCCTTCTTGACGTTCCCTGCTGATCGATCTCCCTGTTTGTTCTGTGTAAGTGTGCACTCCTGCGTTGTTATTTGTCTGCCTTGCACAAGGAGTTGTGAGCTGCTCTAGCCGGTGGTTCTGGGTAGAAACTGGTGTCAGTCCGGTCTACAGTATTCACTCCGGTTTTGAGCAGCATTCTCCTTGTGGGGCTTGTGTCTTGTTTATGTCTGTTTTAGTAAAGTGTCCTTAGTTGTGCCAACCGCTGCCTGCTGTCGTCACCTTGTCCTGCACCGCATCTGCGCTGCACACACCACCCTTGTTACATTACATCATGTCCTGAGCTGTGTACAGGACATCATTTATCATCAGTAAAATGACAAGGCTCAACCGAACCTGCTGCTCTGTGGAATATTATGGGAGAAGCCCAGCTTTGCTTTAGATTTGAAGGGAATAACAATTTGACATTTCATGGTGCCTGAATCTGATGCTTGCCAATGTACTTGAGAAGAGTGGAAATAAAATATCATGTTTGGTAGTAGGGATATATAGACCCGTCTCTTCAGGTTACACCTTAACTGCTCCTCCTGAGACATCTACTGCCCCCCAGCACTGTGTCTCCAGAGACACCCGCTTTTCCCCTTTACTGTGTCCCCCAAGACTTCTACTGCCCCCCCTCCCCTGTACTGTTTCTCCATTGTCTATACATGTTTCTTCTTGTTCCTTCTCTCACGGAAACTGCCAATGGCCCCGGGCCTGAGCTAGATTATTCTTCCTGCTACGACTGGTGGATTGATGATTCACTTGCTTAGTTAAATGTTATAATTGTAAGTCGCTTTGGAATAAGGCGTCTGCTAAATGCCAAAAATGTAAATGTATATAAATTAATATTCATCTAATAGATTTCTGAAGAAGAAGAAAAAAGATTTCTATGGCTCAGACCAAGGACAACAAGTTAGTCAGTGACATGTAGCCAAATTAACAAGTGTTGTACCAATCAAGCTCAGCTCAAGCAAGTAGCACCCTTGTGTCTTCAACTATGGGAATGATGTTTTCGCACCCTTGATTTGGAAGCCATAATTTGATAAACGTGTAAAGTACCCTAGTACTCCCCTCACTGTTTCTAGCGTCTTCTAGGGTTCTTGTCTAGAAATGTCTAAAAAGCCCCCGACCACTGAAATTGCATGGTGAAAAATTTATCTTATTTTTTTTTTAAAAACAACTCACAGCCCTAGTTGATAGACATTCTCATACCCTAATCACAAATCCAGTTTAAGCTCGGGTTACAATCCAGGCTAAAAGAATCCTGCTTTCGCAAACACCTCAGGACTTACCTTGGCTCTCTGTTGTTGTCGCACTGTACCCAGAGACGGATAGAGATGATGTGTGTTAATGGATGGATAGAGCCAACTCCCCTCTCTCACTGTCCCTCAGGACGGATGCGGAGTGTACTTTGTTCCCTCTCCTGTCTCCTCCTTCTCTGTGACACTGAGCAGTAAAAGTTATAATTTCTAGGAAAGAGAAAGTGAAAGCATGGGAGTGAAAGCAAGGGAGGGAGGGAGGGAGAGAGAGAGAGGGAGGGGGGGAGGGAGGGAGAGAGAGGGAGAGAGAGAGAGAGAGGGGGGCGAGGGAGGGAGAGAGAGAGAGGGAGGGAGTGTACAAACGCTGTGTGTTTGTGGTGGGAGTGCAGGTGTGTATGAGGTGAAGATCCAGGGCGTGGCCCAGGTGTGGTGGTTTCAGCCTGGGTAGAAATTCTGATGAGTTTATTGCAGAGAAAAAGAAGCGGTGCATCGTTGGGGGTTTATGGTGAATTCTGTGTCAGTGTAGTAAATAATACGCCATTTTCAATTCAGTTAAGTCCATGAGTTGACAAATATAAAGTGGAGCTGACCTCAGCCCTGTATTAGACACATACAGCCCTGTATTAGACACATGCTATGCCAGATTGTTGGACGAGGAAGTGTTTATCTTGATCTTCCTGATTTGGAAACACTTCTGGTGGTGACGTCGGCCTGCATGTGACTTCTAATCCCAGATGTAGACCTCATACCCCGACGATGTCCTCTTGGTATGACCGTGTACATCTGGGGCATCCGTGCATCTGTGCGAGAAGTCTGCGGTTCAAACCCCATCAGTTACATTTAGACATAGAAGTATACCTGGAATGGGGAAGGGAGAGCAGTTAAACATAGGTAAGACCTTGTTGGCCAGGTGTGTGTGTGTGTGTGTGTGTGTGTGTGTGTGTGTGTGTGTGTGCGTGTGCGTGTGCGTGTGTGTCAATGTGACAGAGGGAATAAACAGAGGTAAAGGTTCATGCATATTTTATTCAAGAGTAAAAAAGTGGTTCGTCCCATGGGGCATGCTGACAGTGTGAGTGATCAGGGAGTCCAAGAGAGAGAAAGAGAGAGAGAACCATGGAACTCTAGTATATGGCACATGATCTCTGAGGGGCTCGCCTCTCAACATAAAGCACAATGAGACCAAACAAGGATCAGCAGAACGTGAGAGAGCAACCAGCAGAGAGCTTAAGAATAATGTTCATAATTAATAGAATAATAATAATCATAATAATCATAATCATAATAATCATATTAAATATAACAAGAATATCATTAAGAATTATGATTAGAGTACACTTTTCCATTAAAATGTGAAGACACACTCTGTAAGCTGTGCCTGCATTGCTTTACAGCTGAGTTTACCATGCAATCATGCTTTGGCAGCCTGAATGTGTGTGTCTCTTTATAGTATCATCATTCATTCACGCGAGTTTAATATTAAAAACAGCTCCTATATATCAACAAAGAGGGGAGGAGAGAACGAGTCACTAGGTTGGACACCTCATAAGCTTCCAGTCTATACAGCATCATAAAGAAATAATACATTAATAAATAGAGTCATGAAAAAACATGAGAAAAAAAATGAAATAAATACCAAAATGAAAATAAGAGTATGTACAAAACAAAAATATTATCCTTTTGTTCATTAGAAGCGAGAACAAATTAACTTACCTTATTAAAACACAGCACAAATATAATTTCACGTGTTATCAAAGAACTTAACGGCATGCACTGATGCGTTTTTATATAAATGCTTTACAAATAACCTTCAATGACTTCTGGTTGTCTCGACTCACCCATAGCCAAAACAGTCAAACATAACATTACAGGGTTTTTTTCCGCCACCACTGGTATTTAGGCAAGACTAGATAGCAGAGAAGGGGACAGTATAGAAACAGAATGCATAGAATGGACTTCACTTCTATCAGAGCCGTTTCTGAATCACATCTCCTCTGAGTCACGATGTAGATCTATAATATCCCATTCTATCCACTCACATTAAAAAATATATAGAAATGTAATCCATGGAATAGACTTCCCTTCTGTCAGAGCTGTACACCATGTCCATATACGTCACAAACTGTAGGATATAAATATTTCAGAGACAGGAGTCACTTTTATAATTGCAAAAAACTAAATAAAAGCAAAAGTAAAAAGTAAATCTGAGCAATAGCTCCCCAACAGTAATATGTTCCTGATTTGGTAGAGGTTTACTAAGCTTGGAGGTAAGGTCAATCTAGTCACTTACGAGTGTCTCCAGTTCTGTATCATATTCTGCAGTCTGTGACTTTTGGACTGTGATGTATATGTATGTATATGTATGTATCTCTGAATAACAATCCTCTAGAAGTCATATAGTCATACATCATCTTAGCCTGTGTGTCCATTCTAACCACTGTACTTCTACAGATGACCTGGCAGCAGATCAGAGGTGGATGTAGAAGTCGCCCTGCTAAGACTGATCTGAGGGTCCGTTTAGATGACCCTCTGCAACGTCAGTCACAGCCTGCCTGGGGTGTGAGTGTGTGTGTGTGTGTGTGTGTGTGTGTGTGTGTGTGCGTGTGTGTGTGTGCGCGTGTGCGTGTGTGTGTGTATTGATTATGCTGTTGTGTCCTCCATTTCAACCAATCGGTGGGCCAGATCACACTTAGCACATCGCTAACTAGCCAATAGGAGCACCTGAGAGAACACTCAGGTTAGACTGCATTTTGAAATAGCTTATCTTCCACATCGTCATATCTCCTGTTATTGTGTTCATATCTAGTAGAAAAACAGGTTAGACAGCAAAATCTTGAATGTTTGCAATTCGCAATTGAAAGCACAAATGACACCAGTGTGGACACTAGTAATCATACAATCTCAAACACACACACACGCGCGCGCACACACACACACACACACACACACACACACACACACAGTCCCACATTTGACAAAACCATCCTGTCAATCTTCTATCTCACTAGATCCTTATAAAATCAAGCTAATGATGCCAACCACCGCCCTGATAAGCATCCAGTTTAAATGCAAAGAGGAAACAGAATATCATGGTCAGGAAGTCAGTCCCCTCCTCCCTCACCCTCCCCCAACCCAACATTAACTGTCCCCCCTCACTACACAATGTGAACGGTAGCTCTTGTTTTGCATTGGAGGATTCTGTAGTGGTCTCCAGGTGTGGTGAGGTACAGTAAGGTAGAGATGGGACTTGTAGTTCTGTAGTT
>NC_137688.1:24619593-24624593 GCF_963989245.1 Nansenia antarctica
GCCGTCACATATACAGATAAATATTATAAATATAGCAGCAATGATGGGAGTGAGTGAGTGAGTGAGTGAGTGAGTGTGTGTGTGTGTGTGTGTGTGTGTGTGTGTGTGTGTGTGTGTGAGTGTCTCTAGGTCAGGTGAGCAGCAGGTAGAGTGCTGGGGTGCAGGTGAGGTAGAAGCTGCCGTTCTGAGACCCGGTTCTCCAGAACCTTCTGCAGGGAGGAGACAGCGGAGAGAACAGGCGTGGCTGGGGGGGCTGCGGTCTTTGATGATCTGCCAGGCCTCTGTATGTGTGTGTGTGTGTGTGTGTGTGTGTGTGTGTGTGTGTGTGTGCGTGTGTGTGTGTGTGTGTGTGTGTGTGTGTGTGTGTGTGTGTACGTGGCTCACCGCTCTGCAGAGTGGTTTTCCCCCCAGCCAGCACTCCGCTGGGCAGCATGCCTGTGGGGGTCAGCCCCTTCAGGGTCAAAACGTTCTCACTCTCCTCCCTAGCAGAGGAGGGAAGGAGAGAAAGAGGGTTACAAACACACACACACGCACACACACACACACACACATAAACACACACACACACACACACATAAACACACACACACACACACACATAAACACACACACACACACACATAAACACACACACACACACACTCCACTCACAAATATATGCAAACACAAAGAAGTGCTCACTCACCGTAAAACAGAGAACATTTTGGCCATCTTCCCGATGGCACGGATCTTGTTTTTGATCACCTCTTTCCTGGCGGCTGCTGCATTGGCTGGAAGGAAGCCAATCAGAGAGAGGTGAAGTACTAGTAGTGAACCAATCACAGCATAGCACAGCACAGGTAAAGCAGAGGTAGATAACCAATCCAAAATAAAGAAATCAGAAGGTTGTGCTGGGATAACAACAAACTAAACGACACACGAGACATCACATTCAAAGCTCATCTGTCATGTCAACATACAGGATATAAAGGGGAATAACAACTCAAAAAAGAGCTGTCATGTTGTTGTTAGCTAGTTATGCTGTAGGGCAGGGGTCGGCAATTAGGTTTGGCCTCGGGCCCAAAAAAATGTAGCCACTAGATGGCGGGCCCGAACATAATCAAAGGATAATTTAAGTAATTGATTGTTTAAAAATGTGACACGTTCTAATGCTTTGACTTTTCTTTCGAGAAATGTACACATCGCTAGTCAACTAACACAGCTTGTTTTGTGAGCCTGCTAACAATGTAAAGTAGTGTTATAATGAACTAGGTAGCAGTCCAATCCATTTCGTTGCAGTATTAGGCTTGACTAGTGAGTTTGTGTTGTGATTCTCAACAACGTTGAAACGTAGTTTCACCCTTTTCCATAGTTTTGAATAATAAATGTGTGGACTGGCGATGTATCGCAGCCTAACTTATTCTAATAATTATTTAACATACTTTTATTCTGAATGATTCCCCCCTCCTCCAGACAAGGTCACATTATTTATTATTGGATTGGTTGTTTGCGTGTCGGGTGAAGTTAGCTAAACATTTAACCTGCTAACTAGCAAGAGAAACATAATGTCACTCTCCAAAGGTCTAAAGAGGAAAGTTGACAGAAAACAGGGCATTTAAAGAGGAATGGACAGCGAACTATGCGTTCATCCTACCTGGTTTCATCAATGCAAAGCCGTTGTGTGAGACTCACATCTTCCCTGCTCACAATGTTCCCTTTCTATACATGCGAGTCGTCCTTTTCCTCAATGAATGTGATAAAGACGCACGAAGGAATCGATAGATGCATAAAAATAAAAATAAACTGCCTGCGGATTAAAGTGACGTCAATATCACCAGATATCAAGCAAATAGTGACCGATGGGAGATGCCACTTTTCACATTAAGTGAGTACCAAGCCTGTCGTTATTGTATTTAATAACCTAATTGTATTTTGTATATTTTGAATGAATGGCTTATGGCTCATTGTACTTATTATCCCTAATAGCGCGTTTGCTCTGTCGTTTCAGGAGCATAGGCCTACCACCACTTTTGCGCCGATTTTGTTGTCAATGTTTTTCAGAAAATTAAACAGAATTTGCTTTGTTACTGTTCATATGTGTGTTGCAGTCACATACGTAAACATTACGTTTGAATGATTTAATGAGCTGATGTTATTTTTTTCAAACCACACACCGCATGTCGGCTATTTCAGCACCACGCCTTGTCCACCTGCTTATGATTCACTATGAGGGGTTCAGCGTCAGTGCGCTTCGGTGCACCCCGCTGCCTGATTGTCTGTCCCTGTGTCATTCACTCTCAACATGAATAAAAGTACAATAAGCATTATTCAGGTGGTGGTAGATTCTCTATTCGGAAATTATAGGCGCGGTGTGGGACTGTCGGTCCGATATTGTAAAAAAAAAAGAAAAAGAAAAAAAAAAGGGGTTTCTCAAAATAATCTGCTGGGCCAAATATTATTGGTGACGGGCCAGCAATGGCCCACGGGCCGCCTATTGCCGACCCCTGCTGTAGGGTTTTTTTCCTGTAAGATTCTTATCAACATTAGAACCATAATCCATACAGAAAGAATCCAACATACTCTCCTCCTTCAAATGTTCCCCTCAAAACCCGTCTGTTGAAACTTGCTTTTAATGTCTAGTACCTTCATCTATCAGTATCTGACTTTATTTGTTATTTTTTTGCTGTTGGTGCATTGTCTTCTCCATAGATGTAAAGTGTCTTTGAGTACTGAGAAAAGCACGATACAAAATCCATGTATTATTATTATTATTATTATTATTATTATTATTATTATTACTATATATATATAATATAATAATATTAATAATAACAATAACAATAATAATAAAAATGTGTTTCTTCTCAGGGTTGGTAGTTTCTTACCATCGTAGATCTCATTCTCATCCCCGTCGTTGATGAGCTCATCGTCAGAGCAGATACTGAGAACATTCACCAGCATCTCCGTCACTGTGGAGAGACCAGAGGATACATAGAGGTTAGGAGGCAGTGTGTGTGTGTGTGTGCGTGCGTGCGTGCGTGTGTGTGTGCTGTGGGCCCCACCTTTCTCCCCTACGAAGGGCAGGGACCAGGTGAACACGTCCATGAAGTTGGGCAGCCAGTAGGGGTGGGGGGAGCAGTTGAACTGGCGGATGTTCATCACGTTGTTCTCATACTTCAGCACCGCCGCTGTGGGAGGGACCAGAGGGCTGTTACACACACACACTCCTGTACACTCCTGTGTGTGTATGTGCGTGTGTGCGTGTATGCGTGTGTGTGCGTGTGTGTGTGTGTGTGTCAGTGGAGGCTGCCGGAGGTAGAAATCGGAGGAAGTTATCAAACACTCACTCTGGTGTCTGCCTTCACCAGCCTCCTCTGGTGTGTGTGTGTGTGTGTGTGTGTGTGTGTGTGTGTGTGTGAGTGTGTGTGTGTGTGAGTGTGTGTGTGTGTGTGTGTATCTGACCTTTGTTGTTGTAGACGTCCAGGTAGTTTGGTGCAGAGAAGATGGTGATGAGGGAGGGGAAGCCTGTGGTCTGACTCTTTCTGTACATCCGGTACCTGCACAGGAGGGGGGGGGGGGGGGGGGGGGGGGGGTGGTGGTGGTGGTGGGGTTAGATATAGATAGATAGATAGATAGTTTATTAGCCACACGACCAAAAGCCGGTGGAATTTGTTCTCGGTACAGCATATTGAACTCTGCAGCACACGAGTGACCAAAACAAAGAAGTGCACAATAGACAACATCAGACATAAAATGCAATAAATACGTAGACAACAACAGACAATCGTATGCATGGTGGTTATGACAGTGAGGAGGGGGCTAGAGGGAGGCGTTCAGAGTCCTGATGGCTATGGGGAAAAAGCTGTTGGTGAAGCGTTTAGTCTTTGTGGACAGTGACTTGTAGCGCCTCCGTGAGGGGAGGAGCTGGAAGAGGTGATGAGCAGGATGTGAGGGGTCAGAGATGATCTTCTTTGCCCGTTTTACAGTTCTGTGGGTGTGCAGAGATTCAACTGAGGGGAGTGGTTTGCCTATGATTTTGGATGCCTTTTTAATAATCTGCTGTAGTTTGATCCATGTTTGACTGTCTGTGCGCCCGTACCAGACTGTAATAGAGGATGTGATGATGGACTCGATGGCTGAGTAAAACAGGCTGAGTAAAATAGGATGAGAAGTTGTTGTTTGACCCAGAATGTTTTAAGCTGTCTAAGGAAACAGAGTTAGAGTTGGAGTTGGGCTGTGGCCTGGGCTTGGCCAGTGGTCTAGCTCCACGGTCTACAGTGCACACATGTGCCCATGTCGACATGGGTTCGAGTCCGGCCCATGCCCTGCTGACATGCCCTGTTCTCCTTGCTTTCCTGTCTTCTTCACTATCTCTATCCAATAAAATGACAAATATGAGTGGGACTGCCCCACTCAGAAAAAAGAAAGAATCCCTGCAGTAAGGTCTTAGTGGGACTGGACAGGTAGTGTGTGTGTGTGTGTGTGTGTGTGTGTGTGTGTGTGTGTGTGTGTGTGTGTGTGTGTGTGTGTGTGTGTGTGTGTGTGTGTGTGTTGACAAGACATGACCACCCACCCACCCAACCCTGGGAAGGATAGGTGGGATGTTGAAACACAGCTTAAGAATGGTAACTCCTGGTATATACTATATATATATATATATATATATATATATATATATATACTATATATAACCCAGTCACCTGGTATATACTATATATAACCCAGTCACCTGGGGGGTTCATGGTGTAGATTATGAACACCCTGTCACCTGGGGGGTTCATGGTGTAGATTATGACACCCTGTCAAAAGAGGCTCCTTACCCAGCATCCTGTGCTTCGTGTGCTCTGATGACCGACAGCAAGTTGTTGGTCTGTAGAAACTCACACACTGCAGGATAACTGGAGACCAGAGGAGAGAGAGAGGGAGGGAAAGAGAGGAGGGGAGGGAGAGAGAGAGAGAGAAGAGAGAAGAGAGAGAGAGGGAGAGAGAGGGAAAGAGAGGAGGGGAGGGAGAGAAAGGGA